>NC_079214.1:24758872-25058872 GCF_029633865.1 Lampris incognitus | reverse complement strand
TGTTAGTGCTGAATGTAAGTAAACCCCACTTGTACCTGATAACAAGCTGCCAGACTCCAAAAGATGCGTGGAACACGCTGAAAGGACATTTTGAGAGATACTTTGGCAAATAAACTTCCTGAAGAAAAACATATTTCAGGTGTGAAATGAAGGAAGGAGAAAGTTTAAATGAACATTTAAAACGAATGAAGGAACTGACTGATCAGCTAGGAGCAATAGGTTCTGTGATTGAAGAGGAAGACCAAATTGTAACACTTGATTAGTTTGCCACCAAGCTATGCTACAATTGTCACTGCGCTAGAAACAAAGATTGACAATTTGACACTGCAGTTTGTTCAGCACGCATTAATAAATGAAGAGGCTAATTATAACTCCAGTGGTGCTACGTCAGGTGGTGCATCAGCCATGTCATCACAATTTCGTGGAAATATGCAGGCTAACTCCAAGGCAGTGGGAGCTGAAAGACCAAGCACGTGGAGATGTTACAAATGTGGGAAAGAAGGACATATAAAGCGCGACTGTCCAAGTTGGAAAAAGAAAACCCACAAGGCCAAGAGCATGATGTGTGAAGATGCAGAAGATTCATCTGAAAGTGCCTTTGTCACTAAAGAGGCAAACCCGACTGAGAGGCCACAACAGGTTGAATAGTTGATTGATTCGGGAGCATCAAATCCCATGATATGTGATAAAGAAATTCTTCAAGACTACCAGCGGTTCTCAAAAGCACAGTCTGTGAAACTCGGTGACGGCAAGGTGGTTGACGCCCTAGGACTTGGCAATGTCAAAATGAGAATGACTTTCACAGTAAGTGATGTAAAAAATGTCACAATATATGACGTGCTGCATGTTCCAAAGCTATCTGGTAATCTATTCTCAGTGGGAGCTGCTGCCAGAAAAGGAATTAACGGTGCAGTTTAAGAAGTCTCGCTGCTACATACGTGGGAAAGATGGAACTCTTCAAGGAAAGGGAACACAAAGATCTAACCGGCTATATCAGCTGGACGTCGAAGGAAGTTCGCCTGTCTGTTATGGTGCATCAAGTGCATCAGTAGCAGCCAGCCTGTGGCACCAGCGCCTGGGTCACACCACCAAGCTGAAGAAACTAAAAGATCTGGTGAACGGAGTGGACTTCTCTGCAGAGAAAGAGGTTCCTTTCTGTGAAGGATGTGTGGAAGGCAAGCTGTCTAGAAAGCCATACAAGCCAGTTGGAGAAATCCATTCCAAACGCAAGTTGCAGCTGATCCATAGTGACGTCTGTGGTCCCATGCAGACTGAATCTATAGGTAGAGCAACATATTTTGTGACTTTTATCGATGATTACTCTGGATGCTGCAAGGTATACTTTCTGAAACAGAAGAGTGAAGTCCTTAGCAAATTCAAGGAATTTGAGAAAACATTCTCCAATGAGTGTGGGCAGAACGTCACGAGACTGAGAACAGACGATGATGGTGAGTACACGTCAAAGGAGTTTCAAGAATATTTGAAGGCTCAAGGTATCCACCATGAGATGACTGTACCTCACTCACTACAGCAAAATGGTGTTGCAGAAAGAAAAAATAGGACATTAATTGAAGCAGCTAGAAGTATGCTGTCTCATGCTAAGTTGCCAAAGATGTACTGGGCAGAGGCTCTAGCAACCGCAGCTTATATACAGAACAGGCTGCCCACATCTGTCCTGAAGCAAGAGACACCCTACGAGAGATGGTGTGGCAAAAAGCCAGACATGAGTCACGTGAGAGTGTTTGGCTGTGTTGCTTATGCACATATCCCAGACATAGAGAGAAGAAAACTGGACAAGAAGGCTGTGAAGCTTCGTTTCATGGGATATGCAAACAATGCCAAAGGCTATCGCCTGTTTGATGAAGAGAAAAGGATGATTCTAATTCGTCGTGATGTCATCTTTAATGAATCAGACTTCGACTGGAAACAGGAAGTGGAAGTGACCTGCTCAGAGAACGAGGTAACCATGAACACAGATGAGAGTGGAACACCAGATGATGAGGTCACTGTCGATGAAGCTGCTAGAGAGGGCGGGTAGAATCAGAAGGGCTCCAAGGAGATATGGATATGATGAGTTTGCTGATATAGTGACTGTTGATCATTATGCCAAGGTGTGTCGTGTCATAGAGCCAAGCAGACTGAAAGAAGCAATGATGAGTACTAATGACATGAAGGCAGATATCTTGACCAAGCCACTGGCTAAACAGAAGTTTGAATATCTTAGGAGAGAGATTGGGCTTTTCCCTATGTAATTCTGTTTACTGTAATAGGCACTGTTTTTCTGTTGAAAATGGTAAGAAAGCTGTAAGCAAGGTAAAAGGAGTAAGAAAATGAATCTTGCAAGTTTTTTTCAGTTTAAAGATTTATTATCTTGACATTATTTGTGAAGGAGAGCACGGCTCTTAGTATTATCATTAGTGTGAAGTGCCTTAATTTAGTGGGAGTGTTGTAATACAGTAATTTGACAATGGGTTTTGCTAATGCACTGTACTGTCCTCTAGTTTCTGCTTGTAGTTCCGGTGTGTCTGCTTGTCGTTCCGGTTTGACTTTCCTGAATAAACACATGAAAAGGCAATAAAGGCAACACCTTGAACTCTTTGGCATGTTCCTCAAACCATCCTTGAATACTTTTTGCAGTGTGGCAGGATGTATTCTCCTGCTGAAAGAGGCCACTGCCATCAGGTAATACCATTGCCATGAAGGGGTGTACTTAGTCTGCAACAATTTTTTGGTAGGTGGTAGGTGTCAAAGTAACATGGTATTCCAGCACCCAAGGTTTCCCAACAGAATGTTGCCCAGAGCATCTTTCGCCGGCTTGTCTTCTTCCCATAGTGCATCGTAGTGCCATCTCTTCCCCAAGTAAACAACACACACACACACACACACACACACACACACACACACACACACACACACACACACACACACACACACACACACAGACATCCACATAATGTAAAAGAAAATGTGATTCACTTAGACCAGGCCACCTTCTTCCATTTCTCCATGGTCCAGTTCTGATGCTTATGTGCTCATTGTAGGTGCTTTCAGCGATGGATAGGGGTCAGCATGGGCACTCTGACCAGTCTGCGACTACGCAGCAAGCTGTAATGCACTGTATGTTCTGACATTTGTCTGTCACAGGTAGCACCAACTTTTTAAGCAACTAAAGGTACATTACCTCTTCTGTGGGGTTGGACCAGATGGTCTATCCTTCACTACTCAAGTATATTGGTGAGCCTTGGGCACCTGTGACCCTGTCGCCAGTTCACCGGTTGTCCTTCCTTGAATCATTTTTGGTAGGTACTGATCACTCACTGCATAGCGGAAACACCTTACAAGACCTGCCATTTTGGAGATGCTCTGGCCCAGTCGTCTAGTCATCACAATTCGGCCCTTATCAAAGTCGCTCAGATGCTTACGCTTGCCCATTTTTCCTGCTTCCAACACTTCAACAACTGACTTTTCACTTGCTGCCTAATCTATCCCACACCTTGACACAGGTACCATTGTAACGAGATAATCAATGTTATTCACTTACTTCTCAGTGGTTTTAACATTTTGCCTCATTAGTGTATGATTAGTTTATAGATTTATTTCATAGTTCTTGGCACTAGACGAAGTAAAGACAGCCCCCAAAGAAAATCTTCCCTAGGGCCCCCTGTTGTCTAGAGCCGGGACTGGACGGGTCAGTGGAAAAACTTTACTATTACATCAAGATTTTCCAGGCTTAGCTGAAAATTATATCTGTAAAACAACCGACATTTAACTAGTAAAAATGGATCCAAAATAAAAGTGGTGCATGTTAACACGTAATGAAAATACCATATAACTGGTTTCATGTCCCTATTTGCAGTTGTTGAAATGTTTTGTGTTATTTGATGTCATCAGAGATGAGAAGGATCTTGAAATTTTTCAGTGAGTACTAAACGGCACAACAATGTTCAACACACCAATCAATAAACATTCAAAGGGGTCCGCGGTGGTGTAGCGGTCTAAGCATCGGCTTTGAGTCGATGCAGTTGCCCACTGGGGACCGGGGTTTGCGCCTCGGTCTCGTCAGGTTCGACTATGGCAGGATTCGATGAAGCGGCAACAATTGGCAACGCTGTCTTCGGGAGGGGGGCGGAGTCGGCTTGTGTTCGTCACATGAACGCGTCTCTGGGTGTGGTGAAAAAGCAGTGGTTTGGCCTGGATTCGCCTTGTCACGAAAGTGGCGAGGCGTCTCCTTTGAGACTGACGGCCGGAGAGATGCAGTTGGCGAACACATGCAGTACGAGGGTGGGTGTTTGAACTAGAATAAGGAGCGATTGACCACTGAAAAGGGGAAAAATCAGCTCCGGCTGGAGACATGGATGATCAACTAACAGCAGCGATTAGAGAACATGAAAAACGGAATTAAAGACATTCAGATATTTCAAACACAAATCACAGGATATGGAAAATGATATCGGCCCAGAAAATAATTTCTTCAACAACATCAACAACAACTCTATATTACAGTGATGATCAGTTCAACATGATGGTCAACGCAGATCATAAAATTTCAATTATCCACATTAACAGCAAAAGCCAGTATGCCAACTTCCAAAACATCAAAGAATATCTAAGTCACTTCAAGAATCCATTCATCATAATAGCTATATCTGGAATATGGATATGGTTTAGCCCTGAGAAAGGTGTCGACTTTGAGTTAGCTGGATACGAATTGTCTTTTAAGAACAGGGGAAACAAAACTGGAGGGGGGGGTTGCTTTTTATGTGAGCAAAAGCCTCAATTGCAAGGCAGTAGAAGTTATGTCAACAGCTGTCGATGGTGTGCTGGAATGTATCACAATTTAAATCTGTATGGAAAAAAAAGGAAGAAAAGTATTCAAAATCAACACAAAAGAATATGTTCATATGTGGGGATTTTAATATAGACCTGTTAAATCCAAATAAGCACAATAAGACAGAAGAGTTCATTAATACAATCTACAGTTTGGGTTTATGTCCTAAAATCACTAGACCTAGTAGAATCACACCATACTGTGCCACCTTAATAGACAATATATTCACAACCATTATAGAAGGCCACACTGAGAATGGGCTTTTAATAAATGACATCTGTAACCATTTACCAGTTTTTACAGTCTATGGCTGTAATTTTAGGGAGAACAAAGTTCCCAACAACATTAAATCTCTGAGTAAGAACAGAGGATCCCACGAATGCTTTCAAAAATGAATCACTAACACATAACTGGAATATAGTATACAAAAAAAAAGACATTGACAGAGCTTACGATTCATTCCTAAACATATTTCAATCCTATATGACAAAAATTGCCCATAAGAACAATTCAACAGTAAAGAGAAATATAAAGATAGTCCATAGATCACAAAAGGACTACGTAATGCTTGTCATAAAAAAAACAAGCTCTATAAAGAATTCATAAAGCACAGAACCACTGAAGCAGAAATAAAGTACAAAAAAAATGTTAAAACAAGCTAACTAACATTATGAGGATATGCAAGAAAGAATACTACAACAAAGAATTAGAGACCAATAAGAACAACACCAAAGGTATATGGAGTGTGCTGAATAGTATTGCTAGAAACGGAAGCCAAAGCTGCCCTCAATATTTTACAGATAATGATAAGACTATAAATAACATGGAAGATGTGGTCAATGGCTTCAACAAATTCTTTGTAAATATGGGCCCAAAACTGGCAGCAAAAAAAAAAAAATCAATGACACAAAAACAATCACAGAGGGGAATGATAGTGATTATGGGGACAGAAATCCAAGTTCAATTTTTTTCTTAGAACGGTAGAAGAGAAGGAAATCGTGGACAATGTAAACAAATGCAAGAACAAAAAAATCTACTGACGAATGATATTGATACGACAATAGCTAAGAAAGTAATTGAAGGTATTGCAAAACCACTAACCCACATCTATAACATGTCCTTTCATTATGGCAAAGTTCCAAGCAAAATGAAAACCGCGAAAGTCATAACTGGAGATAGACACCAATTTACAAACTACAGACCGGTTTAATCATTATCACAATTCTCCAAAATATTGGAAAAACTATTTGCTGCTAGACTAAACAAATCCATTGAGAAGCACAATCTGTTGACTGATAGCCAGCACGGGTTTCGACCAAAGAGATCAACATCTCTGGTGCTCATTGAATTAATTGAAGAAATAACTTAAATGCGTAGACTAAAAAAAGTTTGCTGTGGGAATATTTATAGATCTAAATAAAAAGTTTTGACACTATTGATCACAATAGATTAACAGACAAATTGGAAAGGTATGGTGTTAGAGGGGTGGTACAGAATTGGCTAAGAAACTATTTAAGTAACAGGCAGCAGTTTGTAAAGATAAGTGAACCTAAACCATCATGCATGTATATTACTTGTGGTGTACCCCAGGGGTCGGTTTTAGGTCCAAAACTGTTAATTCTGTACTTAAATTATATATGCAAGATATCAAAAAATTTTGACATTTGTTTTATTTGCATATGACGCGAATATATTTTGTTCTGGTGAGAATTTACAGCAGCTTTTGGAGGTGACCACAGTAGAAAAGGAAAAATTAAAATGGTTTTGACATAAAAAAAAGTATCCTTTAATCTGGACAAAACAAAGTTTATGTTGTTTGGAAACCACTTTAGACAATGTCCAACTAGAACGAATATATGAAAGTAAATTTCTAGTTGTGATACTAGATCACAAAATCTGCTGGAAACCTCACATAACATAGTATGTGCGAGCAAATCTGGCCAGAAGCATTGCAGTCATGAGAAAAGCAATACACATTCTGGATCATTAATCATTGTACACTGTATTGTTCATTTATTTTACCATATCTGATCTACTGTGTGGCAGTATGGGGTAACACCTACAAAACCAACCTACATCCATTATGTATACTACAAAAAAGAGCCATAAGGATAGTTAATAATGTAGGATATCGTGAACACACCAGCAAGTTATTTTTAAAGTCAAGTGCTTTAAAGTTCAGGGATTTAGTAGAATTTAACACAGCACAAATAATGTTCAAAGCAGGAAGCAATATACAAAAAATATTCTCAGATAGAGAAGGGGAACATAATTTGAGAGGGAAATTAAACTCTAAGAAATTATATGTTCGAACAACTTTGAAGAGCATGGGCATTTCAATCTGTGGGGTAACATTTTGGAACAGTTTGAGCATGGAACTCAAAGTACAAACATTACGCAGTTCAAGAAGTACAAAGGACTGATTATCAAGAGATATGGGGACGATGAAGAGTTGTGTTAACTGTTTTATTTATCTCTAAGTTTTATTTATCTGTAAACATTTCTTATCACTTTTTTTCTAATCTTTCTTTCTATGACATCGAGTGGATATTTGGGTTGTACGTAGCATTAAGATCTGTTTATTCTTGGTACATAACATTAGCATGTTTTTCTTTTTCTTCTTTTTTTCTCTCTTTCTCTCATATGTTTTTGATGTGTTTTTTCTTATTACTGTTCACAGTAGTTGAGTTTGTATTGTGCAGCACAACTTGCATTGAATTTAAACTATACAGTACAGTGAGAGCTGAGTTTGAAATGTATAGTAGCTGAATTAACTTAAGAGTAGGTGAGAGGGGATAGAGGGGAAAAAAGTGTATACTCCTTTCGAACGTGTAACAAATCTGATGCACATGGAGATTTGTTCGCTGACTTTGATGTGTGGATTTGTTAATAATTTCAGATTAATAATAATAATAACAATAAATTGAACTTAAATAACATTTGCCTAACTCTCAGTCACTTTACAATAAACAGGGTGAAACAAGACAACAGATAAACATAACACAGACATACGGGGGGGGGGGTGGATGGGAGGGGGGCTACGAGAGGGAGAAGCGGCAGCCACAGATGACACCAGCAGTACTCTCTGACTTAAACGGATGCAAAAGGGCAAGAAAAACAAGAAACAACAGCACTGTAGATGTTGATTTATTATTGGCAATGGCTCATGGCAATGGATTATTTATTAGCAATGGCTCATCTGTATGTTATAGCCTGCTTATTTACACGTTTGAAATCATTCATTCATTCATTCATTCATTCATTGACGGTCCCTAACTTGTGCCTGATTGATGCAGTGCATTCAATAGTCCAGTGGAGGTCTCACATGCTCAATGTTGCACACAGGAGGCAAACGGATATTCATTGATAGCTTACTTAAATGATGTGCAGTGTTACTCAGCGATTATACCAAAACATTTATAATACAGCATGATAAAACATTTTTGTTTGAACAATTTTGTACACTGATTGGCAGCAATGAATGGTTTGTTAAAACGATATAAAAGGGTTTTGTCGAATAATGTTTTTTCCATACTGTCATTTATAGGTTCAGGCACAAATAAAAACAACAAGGTTCAACATTTACAGTTGCCTCATGGTCATCACAACACAATGAATTTCAGCTTCTGCACATTGACAGAAGCAGGTAGTTCACAGTGTTGTGTTAGTGTCACACAACCCACCAGAAAATTCATAAAGTGATGTTCAAATCAAGTGTCAAATTAGTGAGTTTGCAGAGAAGTCACCAGATACCATCGTCAGGGAATCATTTTTCAGTCTACCTCTTTAAATTGGCTCAATTTGGTTGCATCACTTGGTCTAACCGTCTCAGTTTTTTCCATTTACAAATTAAGCTTTGGTGAAAATGACAAAGGGCACATTTCAGACATGTTGAAATATGAAAATAGACAAACTGCAAAGTCCTTCAGACTACAAAGTCTTAAGGTTATCTGAATCATTTTGAGGGAGACATCCTTTCATGGAATCCTGAAAACTTACTACATAAATCTGATTTCTACTCTTCATATTCTGTAAAAACCAGTTACACTGAATGTTACGGTACCTTACAAAATCCACGGGCTGTTGCATCAACAATTTCTGCCAGGGATATTTGTTTTGATCCATTATTTGCTTGTGCAAAAATATCTGTTGGGACTTAGTCTGCACCTGTCCCATCAGTAAGACAGGTAACAATATAACAGATGGTAGAGAGACATCTAGAACAGCCATCTCTGTGCTCACCTTTGTGTGAACCTATCAGTATCCTCGTACGAGATTTTCACAATGCTCTGTTTGTGCCAGCACTGCAATTTGATATAATGGATCCATGGTTTTAAGCCTCGTGTGGCCTTTACATTATTGAATTTAAAGTACAAAATCATGATTCCCACTACAAGCATTGGTGCTTTGGAATAAATATGCTTGGTGGCAGCTGTTCAAGACAAATTATTGGCAGAGGTGGGGGCGTTGTATGATTTGGATGAGCTAAACTAGCACTCGGTGTGACTTTTCTTTCCAGGTTATATGATAACAGCTTTTGCTTTCTCCATCAAAAGGTATTTTGAGTTTTTCCTGGCAAATCCTCTCTTGTCCTGCTGTCTTGCTTTTGACTTAAGACAATATGAGTGAAAAGTTATTTGATACACCATGTGGTGCAACCCGGACACATCATCGGTAATGAACCTGGGGTCATTAGGTGTTTCGGGTCTTAACATCAGACATCCTCTTCCGAGCAACCCATCTGGGGGTGATCAAGCCCCGACTTGTGTCCAGGTAGCGCATTACGCCACGTGTCACCCCTCTTCCCCCAGAGCCAACGGGAAGCCTTTTCCACAGCTTCCAAGATGTTCCTAATGGCTGTTCTTCTTTGCAGCCCACAAATCCACAAGAGTCCCTGGACCTGGTGTAGAGACTGGCCTGCAAAGCCCCTGCAGTCCACTTCAACCGGCCCACTTCAAGAGTTGAGTCAGATAAGGGCCATAGGATGAAATCCCCCATATTTTTTTTAACTGCTGCTTCTCTCGAATGACAACAAATTTTTCATACTCCTTATTTAGAAAAAGTCATTGATGGGTTTTTCCCTGCATTGAGTGAGAAAGATCAGTGTGAATGTTTTATCGCTGTCAGAAGGACACAAGGGATATTTTTGTGTTCTCTTTTGTTCAACATACTGTACTTTTTATTTGGGTAAAAGATTGAGGCAGTTTCATACTTTAAATTTGAATTTTATTTTCACGTGTGTTTACGCTAGGAGTGAAATAATGTCATTAAAGTAAACAGACTCTAGATCATAATTCTATACATGCCCAATTTCTGAAAATCATGCTTTAGTCTATTAATAAGAATCATTGCACAACAAATCGCCATTCAAAAAGCCGACTGTGTTATGTTCCAGCCTATTGCTACTATAATTATGATTTAGTTTCAAGAATAAATCAGTGTCCATAGTGAAAATCAGCAGATATAAATCTTAAAATACTTATTTTCAGGGTGGTGACAGTCACACTTTCAAATACAGCTATTGCTTAGGATGCAAAATTATCTGTGTGAACAACTGAATAAATGAGGAGGGGGAAGGGTCAGTTGTTGAAATTTGATATATTTGATCAATATGATGAGAAACAATAAACAAATAAAATCCCCTGTGTATTTAGCAGATTTTAGATGTCAGACACTTGATAAGGCCTACTCTCCCTCAATTTGAATGGAACTGACGACGGTATTTGCTGGAATGGATCTCCCTGATTTGAGAATAATGGTTTAATGTAAATCCTTCTGAAAATGGGTTTGAACCCCGAGGTTGTCCAGCCTTGGGGGGGGGGGGTCATCCCACATCCCAGGTCCTCTCTGTGTGGAGTTTGTATGTTCTCCCCATGTCCATGGTGGGTTTATACTCCTGTCTGTGCCCCTGACCGAGGCAATGGAAAGAAGAACTGGAGTTGGCCCCTGGGCACTGCACGGCGGCTGCCCACTGCTCCTAGCTACACAGCTAGGATGGGTTAAATGCAGAGCATGAATTTCCCCACAGAGATTAATAAAATGTATCCAAATAAAATAAAAAAAATAATGCAGTAAAGAGTATATCAGCCCATATTAAGGTATATATTAATATATAGTCAACTCAGCAAAATAAAACATAGCTGCTTGAGTAATGAGCTGCGGATCTCTTCTTGCTTTTTCTCTCCTCAGAGAATGAATCAGCACCTCTGGATAAGTGGCTGCATTCACTTCCTATTCAGCACTTCCCCTTCCCACTGTCTTCTCTCAAATGAATCCTTTGGTGAGCGATTCCTTTTTGGGGATTCCCCCCTTTTGCCAAGGGAACAGAACAGCAAGAAGAAAGCTTTTAACTTGCACATGAATGCACCCAGTGTCTTCTTTGAGGACCCATAAAGAGTAACTAAACACCCGACCATTTTAGTTAAAAACCATCTAAAGGTTAAAGACATGCCAGGCTTGTCTTGGTACTTCTCTGTGATGTTAGCAGAGCAGGATAAACACAGCTGCAGCTAATAACATTAATACTGGGTTTGTTTGATTTAGGTGTACCAGCACACCTATCAGCATTGACAGATAGACAGACAGAACCAGCACTAACAGATGTGAATAGTGCTGTCAGTGCTGGCTCTTTGGTACACCTACATCCAACAGACCCATTATTAATTTTATTATCCACATCTGTGTATCCCACTGTGCTCACAGCCTCGCATGTTTTTAACAATTACATGGTTTTCAACCCGTGGACGTCAGCAAACGCTCTAAAATGGTCTGTTTTTTAGTTACTCTTGAAACGGGGATGCTTGTCAGCATCTGGGATGGAGCCCGAGTCTTACGGGAGGCGGGTGGTCAACAAACCTATTGCACCACCCTACTGCACATGTTTGGTTATGCATTTGTTTGTTTGGTTATTTGTTCATGCATAAAGCTGTTTGACATATCTTTGCCATCAATTTGAGATTAAAATTTATCTAGCATTTTTTGTTTATCACAACATCACTGAACCAGAGGAATTGTGTTTATCAGTGCACATTGCCAACAAAAATATTTGGTTAACAACAATAAAAGGTAGCTTCTGCTGCTCTACACTGAGATAATATGCAGAAGGTATGCAACAGGAAGTAAAACAGGTCTATACTACCAAAACAGATTTTATACCCATGCATTCAGGAGCTATGATGATAATTTAATGAAAATAGAAATAACACTATCTGTATAGAGGAGGAATATGACAAATTCATATGCGCAAGATGCAAATTAGTCACTCACTCTCTATTATACATTGTTCACATTATAGAGTATTCCAACTGAATTAGTATGAGTATTGCACTGAAAAATATTACAAGATTGCATGCAAATGACTATTTCCTCCATATAATATTTATGAGGCTAAGTGAATAAATGAATGTTGCTATTGTCAGAAAATGCTTGAAAATGTGAGGCTATGGGAAAAAATTAGTGTTGCTATTGTCAGAAAATACTTGAAAATATGGGCTAATGGAAAAAAATTAATGTTGCTATTGTCAGAAAATACTTGAAAGTATGCTGGCGTTGCCAGCAGTTTTGTGATGTCCATGTTGGTGCATTTACAGGTAGAAGCAGCACTAGGCTGGATTGCAGTTTTTAGAAAGTGTGAAAGTTAAAAAGCATACCTTTATTTGTATCTGATGTATCATTTGTGACCATTTTGAAATAAAACTGAAAATAAAAATCGTTTCAATCACGTGTTTGGACTTCCCCTGTTCTAGCATATAAATATCTAATTGATACGTTTTCTCTGTGACTTTGAGTTCACAATACACCCTTTACGTACCTTGAAGCTGACCTATTGCATGCCTGTCTTTCCTGGAGGAGGGATTCCTCCTCTTATGCAGCTTCTTGAGGTTTCTCCAATTTTGTTTCTGTAAACTATCTGAACTGAGGGTTCAATCGAGGGTGTCGTTCATTGTTGTTTACTGTATAATGCTATTTTTCAGTGTGATTAATGCCTTCTTAGACCATAACTGTAAGTTAGGACTGATGCGCAAATAAACTCGATCTGACCGCAAAATAAAATGGTTATTCTATTCTATTCGCTGTGCGCGTCCACAGCGTTCTGCGTGTCCCAGTCATGTGACAACACCTTATCGCGCTTGCGCAAAAAAATACAAGATGGCGGAGAGTGCGGAACTGAAGGTAAGGCGCAGCTTGAAATTATTATAAATTTACTTGGTTACCAGACGTTTGAATGCCCGGTCATATCTTGCTTCAGTAATTAATTATGTAGAGTGCTAATATATGATCAAAATTTGTATGTTTTGGACAAGCACATGGGTTATCTTATTGAATTCCCTAACGCAGAAGCCAGTGCGAGGATGTTTTTGTTGGTATTGAGGACCGCTTTTTCGCTCTAACTGTCCCTTTTCTGCTAGACACTACCCACTAATAAGACAGTCATGGCTTTCTGTCCTTGTTCTGATTCCCAAAGAATTCTTTGTAGCTCCTTGTTTGGCAATAAATAGCTGCTTGACATGCTAATGTTATTAGAATAGTGTTTCAAAGACACCATTATTTTTATGGAAGTCGCTAGCATTTTCGCGCCGACAGACTCGACTGTCAGAAAGGTTTTTACAGATGACACCAGCGCGAATATTAGTTTAAGTTTGATATGTGCCGCAGTGTAGTTTGGTCAGATTTGACAGATTAATAACTGATCCACTGATTGTCAGCAACAATCATCAAGTTCCAGCAAAGCTTCTAATATATTCTCTATTCGGAGCCGGCTAGAGCTAGGTTAAGTAGTCTAGCCTTGCTTAATGATGCTTGTAATCTGCACTCTGCCAGTTGACAAGTGCATGACAGAAACGTAATGATTTCCAAATTCAGAAATTCATTCAACTACCGCTCAAGTTCCGTTTGACAGTAAAGCAAGGTTTTTAATTTGGTGATATTCCTCAGATGTCAGACATGCATCATGATCACAGACAAAGTTTGCATGGAGTTATATGGGGTGCATCACACCCTTAAATCAAACTTTTAAATAAACTCGGGCTCAGTTATGGATTTGCTAGTTTATTTTCATGTATTTTATTTTCATGTTCAGTATACAGGAGTTTGTGTAATTCAAATTTGTTACAAGTTCATACAGATGTCAAGTCAGCAGTATTTATGAAAAATTAATGTTGGCCTTGTTTATACACTACTATAGATTATTTGATTATCTAATAGTACCATTAGATTATCTATACCATTTTCAGTGGCAAGATAGGATAATTCACCTGGCTCACCTGAGGTTGTAGATGTCAGTACTTTCTTATTGGTTGTTCAGCACAATGCAGTGTACTAAGTACAGAGCACAGACTGAATATCTTGTTGGGCTGGACAGTTTTGACAAAATCAAATATCACAATATTTTTGACTGAATACCTCGATATCAATAATGTGATATTTTGGGCTTGGCCATGGGTGCTTTCATAAGATATTTATTTACAAAAACATTTTGAGACATGGTCGTTAGCATTGTGGATATGATGACCAAACAGGTAGAGACTTTCATTGTTCATGTCACTCCAAAACAGTCTAGGCTAATAAATTCAGAAAATGTTTATCACTTTACTGTAATAGAGCCTTTAAGAACAGGGAATGACAACATTAAAGTTATATAACAATATTATGATAACCAAAATCCCTGGCGATATCTAGTCTCAAACCACCACATCATTGATATATTGCCCAGCTCTATTATTTTTTAATGACAGACAAAGACTGACATTTGTTTTTGACAGCTATAATGGGAGGAGTTCATTGATGTTTTATTTACATCTTAAATCCATATGACAACATTTATCAAAAACAAATAACTGCTGACCTATCAGTGTGGTTTTACACTCATTAAACTAGAAGTAAATCATAACTGGAGCAGTATGAGGAAATGTGGAGAGGTAATAAAGTTTGCCCAGTTAATGCTCATGAATGTTGGTGGACTGTGTTACTATTTACCATGTGACAAACCAGTATTGATACATTGATACAGATACATAACATGATCTAATTCATACAAGTCTGCATTTTGCAGATGAGTTTGAGAACACATGCACAACATAACTGTAGCAAGTAATAAGGTGATTTGTATTAAAAAAAAAAAAAAAGGTCATCATTCTCAGTACCGAATGTTTTGAGTTGCACAGGTGAGCATTATTGGTTTTGTTAAGGTTATTAATTTTTGGGTTTTGGTTTTATCATGCTTATGATTCACTAAATCTTCAGGATAAAAGCAAAAACAAAAGCTATCCATGTTCTGTCGTTGGCTTAGTCAGGTTATTTTATTGTGAAAATGTCACGTAGAGTAAACACATTTTGAATTTATTGGCCTATGCTGGAGTATTACTAAATGTTGTAACTTTAGGTTACTTCATAATTAAATTAGGTGCACATATGCAGCCATCTGTCTAGTTAAAGTAAATGAGCCTTCTTTGGTATTTTGCTTATTCAAGAATACCACTTCAAACTCTGCAGAACTCTGAATACATGATTAACCACTCAAACTATTGGCTTGCTGTGTGATGTGAAGATTTATGAATCTTAAAATGAAGTTTACTTCCGTATTCTATCCCCAATGAGTGGAGCTGCTACACTTCCTTTGATATGTGGGCTCTGATCCTTCAACTGTACAGAAAACAGTAAATCCGTGCAAAATGGCACCACAGAATACTTGTATCAACTGTCACAGTTTTTTTGTCTGTCATTCACATCAAGAAATCTTCAGCCTGAGCTTTATTTAACACAAAATTTAAAAAGTTGGGGCGCCCTGGTGGCTCACCTGGTAGAGCGCTGAGTTCTTACTGCAGCGGCCTGGGTTCGAATCCGGCTCGGGCCCTTTGCTGCATGTCTCGCGCGACTATCACTATCTAATAAAAGGTGGAAAATGCCAAAAAAATATTAATTTAAAAAAAAAAAAGCTTTCAGCTGGTGTAGTATTGGGTTGGAATGAAAACCTCCATACATCTAACTCTCCATTGTACATAGTTGTCACTGGTATAAGGTATTAGCTCAAGTCATGACGAGTGGCACAGGACCCTTATGTCAACTAATACCCTTGAAAATTTAAGCATTAAGAACAATAAGTGACTAGAATTTTTGCTTTTTAAATGTTACACATAATCTTGACACTTGACCAAAGCTTTAAATTTTAGGTCAAAGAAAGTTGAATCAGTTCATTTGGATGAAACATATCTGTCAATAAACGTTGTGTCCAGATGAACTGATTCAACTTTATTTGATTTTCTTACCTGGATTATTGAGCATGCATAAAGACATTTAAGTTTTAGGGTTAATATCTTCATTGACAAATATTTGAGCAAGTAGTGATTGACTTGCAGTGTTGAGTTAACATGCAAAGGCTCTTCGTAACACCCATCCAGCTTGGTCTATAAATGCAGTTAAAAGCTCACTGTTAAACATTATAGAGGACTGAGGTTGCCCAAAGTTCATCCGTTGTTGCATGGTCAATTGTTTTTCAACGTGTATTAGATTTATTCCTGTTTAGAATAGTTAGCCACCGACTGACAGCCTTTTCGATATACATGAGCTGTTAGCAAGGCTCAACGTCTGTTTTTTTTTTTAACAGAAGCTTGTTTGTACTGCAGATCTGAGGTTGTTGGGGAGAAAACAAGAGTTATTGAAATACTCAGAAACACTTTAAGCATTGAACAAAGTGTAGGCTGAGAGTAGCCTCTATGTTTTCATTTTCACATTTTACTTATGATGGTTTTAGATTTAGATAAAGAATATCCCAGGGCTTATTTATGAAACTTGATATCAAGCATTACAGTTGTCTCAATCAAAATCTAGGCCTACAGTAGCCCTTGTTGTCTTCTGGCACTCAGACTGCCTGTGGTTCACATGTTGTTAAGTAGAAGCTCCTGTCTGCTGCAATTTCTTTTAACCATCCTCTCACTTCTCTGCAGCTGCTGCAGCAGGTACCTGGCAATACAAATAACTGCCTTTGCGCTGGTAGCTTATAGGTGGAGACAGTCTATTTGTAGAGCCTGTGGCTAGGTTAATCCCCAATGATACAGGCCCTTCTCTCTTTTTTCTTCCATCCTCTCAGCACCTGCCTATTTCTCTCATTGTTATTGTCATTAACACAGCAGCTGATCTGAGTTTCAGGAGTGCTGGAAGTCTATAGAAATCACTAAAGTGGATGATGACTGTTTTCACTCCTTGGTGTGTGCTGAGTTTGTGTCTGTGGATGTATGTTGTTTGTGTGTATTTCACGATGAAGCTGGTCATTAAGAGTTGAATCAAGCTGTTCAGACACACAAATGCCTGGGCATGTGAAAATCAGTTTGATGATGGGTGGATTTGAATCTGATCAATGGCTGCACACACCCGAATCTGTAGAGCTTGCAGTAAACAACATTGCTTTGACATTGCATGACTTTTTTCCGTGATGGATTAATTAGTTCTTAAGAGTTGTACCTGCTTCAAGAGTTAAGTTTGCAAGCTATAGCAAATAGACCTCATTGTAGAACAAAGGTGGAATTTCTTACAGTTGAGTTGTTTAGCTTATACCCTGTACCAGAAAAACTTGCAGTTATTGATCAGGTGTGGGTTACAATGTCTTGCTAAAGGACACATGGCTGTGACAAAGATTTAACCTGAGAATGATCAGTTTTGTAACACTCTCTTTTATCTATGAAATCCCTGCCGAGCTGGCATATTCTGACATATTCCTCATGTAAAGAGAAGCCTGAGCATTTAGGCTGCTATATCAACCAAATTAAATCACAACATTTTGGCCACTTAAGGTTTCATGATTTAGTTCTAGCCTGCTTCAGAAATATAACTGTCATTGTGAAATCTATTCTGCTCTTTGAAAACAAATGTCTGCTGCCATCAAATTCTGGATGGTTTTTCCGAGATGGAGCTTTTCTTCACTCCTGGGGTGATTTTGAAGGACTGTATTGTTGCCATGGAAACATGTCACAGTTAGGATGGACATGGTGGCAGTTTGGAGCTCAGTCATGCGTTTCTAAATTAAAGAGACAAATGTTTCACCAAGCCATCATCTGGTAGCCTATCTAAAGAAATTGTTTGTAGCACTTTAGAACATCACAAAGCTAATTGTCACGAACAGAAAAAAAAATCTGTCTTGAGAATTGCCCATCATTATAGAATACTTCAGTTGCTGCTGTCACTCTTCCTAAATTGCAACTGCTAAATATTTTTGTCAAGATTTCTATCCATCTAGCCACTCGTAACAGTGGACTAAATGCATCATCACGCCATTTTTCTCCAGCAAAGCTTTGGCCTGAGTTGAGGTAGATTGCAGCAAGATTAAATGTCACAAAATAATTATTTTTTCATAGTGGGTTAAAAGTGTCTTTCTCTCTGTGACTGCCTGCTTATAGCCTCTTCATTGTTAGTCATAAGGCAGCCTGTATATAGTAAAACCAAGCCTGAATATGTGACAGCTGGAACCTGAAAATGAGATGATATTTCATCTTTTTATTATGCTCCCATATCTTCTCTAATTTTGTAGATATATTTAGGGCATGTCACAATATAGTGAAGACGGGGAAGCACCTTAAATTCCATTAATTCAGGTTGGATTTCTCAGAACATTTTGGAACATCCCACCATTGACATATGATAGACAGGGATACCTCCAACATACAGCTGTAATTTGGTTTAACTGCTATTTTGGAGTAGCAATCACTTGGAGAGCAATCATGACGATATGCTAATGAATGGACAAGGGTAACATGTTTAAATTAAAAGGTACAAGCCCTTGAGGTACACCAAATACAGTCAAAGAAAAAAAAAAACATCACTGAATCAATTTTGAAAGTGTCATTCAGATAGGGAAGATGAGAACTGGTCTATAGGAGTCCCAAAGATTTCAACCAACCTATTGTTATATATTATAACTGAATAATGTCAGTATATGATTCTTGCCATATTTTTAAACGTCATTGATACAAACTAATTCTATAGCAGCATCGACGGTAACCTCTCTTAGTGCAGCCATTGTTGTCACTTTCAAAATATGGCGCTGCTCATTGTCGTCATCATCTTAATCATTTCCCATAGTTCACTGATTGGTCCAGCTTCCAGCTGCCAGGCACTTCAATGGATGCTTTTCAGACGAATATCTCATGAATTGAATCGAACTGAGCTGAGCTCACTAGGCTTAAGCTGGCTTCACGAGGCTGGGTTATCTATAGTTCCTTGAACATCTGATAAATGATTGACTGAGAATGATTTTGCAATCCAATTTTAAGAATGAAATTGGACTGCCACCAATATTGTGTCAATCCCATGATTTAATTAAATATTGTTGCCTGTTTTGCTCTTAGGAAAATGGCATCGTGGCTCATTTTGCTATTTACGCTGTTTTGACTTTAATCACAAAAAGTCCAAAATTGTTTCACAAGAATAAAGTTGGTATAACTTAGAGATTTGCGGAAATTATCTTTTTTTACATGCGTAGATTATCAATTACAATGTGAGTTTTGCCAGTTATGACAAGCAAACATGCGTGCACATGAACCTGGTTTGGAGGGAGTTGTTAAGGAAAGGAAGCAGGAAGCAGAGGGAGAGGGGACAACACATCACCAGTAGGGTAAAACCAACCTGTCTCTTGATATTCACCATTTTAACAGAAAAATCTTAAAAATAGTGGAAAATGTAAACTATCCATCTATCCATCCATTATCCAAACCGCTTATTCTGCTCTCAGGATCACAGGGATGCTGGAGCCTATCCCAGCAGTCATTGGGCGGCAGGCGTGGCGACACCCTGGACAGGCTGACAGGCCATCACAGGGCCAGTTCGATCAGTTGAACATTAAAGTCAACTTAAGATATAACATAAGTTGACACATCTACAAATCACCAAAACATTTCTTTGACATTGACAGAGTCACTGGGTCTGAAATGGGGCCATGATTTTAAAGCACAGAATGAGAACATTATGTAGATGGTCATTGATTTTATTATTTTTCTTAAGGGGTGTTTCATCAGTTAATCTTTTGATTTATTTGGCAAACGTCATTGAGAAAAAAATTGCTAAAGTTTCCCCCAAAAAATTTCTGTTCATATGTTATAAGCTGAAGAAAAGAAAAGTAATGAGTTCATCAGGTTTGTTATGTTCCATTCAAGTGTTGCGCAAATTTTAAGTCTTTATAATGAAAAAAAATGTATATATATACAGTGCATCCGGAAAGTATTCACACCCCTTCACTTTCCCCACATTTTGTTATTTTACAGCCTTATTCCAAAATGGATTAAATTCCTTTTTTTTCTCATCAATCTACACACAATACCCCATAATGACAAAGTGAAAAAGGTTTTGTAGAAATTTTTGCAAATTTATTAAAAATAAAAAAACTGAAATATTGCATGTACATAAGTATTCACACCCTTTGCTATGACACTCAAAATTGAGCTCAGGTTCATCCTGTTTCCACTGATCATCCTTGAGATGTTTCTACATCTTGATTGGAGTCCACCTGTAGTTAATTCAATTGATTGGACATGATTTGGAAAGGCACACACCTGTCTATATAAGGTCCCACTGTTGACAGTGCATCTCAGAGCAGAAACCAAGCCATGAAGTCAAAGGAATTGTCTGTGGACATCCGAGACAGGATTATATCGAGGCACAGATCTGGGGAAGGGTACAAAAAAATTTCTACAGCTTTGAAGGTACCGAAGAGCACAGTGGTCTCCATCATTCGTAAATGGAAGAAGTTTGGATCCACCAGGACTCTTCCAAGAGCTGGCCGCCCAGCCAAACTGAGCAATCGGGGGAGAAGGGCCTTGGTCAGGGAGGTGACCAAGAACCCGATGGTCACTCTGACAGAGCTCCAGCGTTCCTCGGTGAAGATGGGAGAACCTTCCAGAAGGACAACCATCTCTGCAGCACTCCACCAATCAGGCCTTTATGGTAGAATGGCCAGACGGAAGCCTCTGCTCAGTAAAAGGCACATGACAGCCCGCTTGGAGTTTGCCAGAAAGCACCTAAAGGACTCTCAGACCATGAGAAACAAGATTCTCTGGTCTGATGAAACCAAGATTGAACTCTTTGGCCTGAATGCCAAACGTCACGTCTGGAGGAAACCAGGCACCTCTCATCACCTTGCTAATACCATCCGTACAGTGAAGCATGGTGGTGGCAGCATCATGCTGTGGGGATGTTTTTCAGCAGCAGGAACTAGGAGACTAGTCAGGATCGAGGGAAAGATGAATGGAGCAAAGTACAGACAGATCCTTGATGAAAACCTGCTCCAGAGCGCTCAGGACCTCAGACTGGGGCAAAGGCTAGAAAAAAAATATTTAAAAAATATTTAAAAAACTAATAAATGTCATATGTGTATCATCTAATGGGGGGGGGTAATAAAGACGTTTTACTTATAGTTACAAAGGAGATATTTTTTGTCTACAGCTGGTGGCCAATTCATTTCTATTATTCAAGGTGGACATATCGGGTCTGCAAATAATAAAATACTTTTCTGCCAAGCACAGGTTACATCTTTTACCTCTTTTACCTACCCTTTTAATATATTTGGTAATATTTTTTCATATTTTAACTACCTGTCCGTCCAACTGTGCCCCAACACCACCCCATTATATAATTCACATAAATTACCTTGTTATATTTTTTATGTACTCCATTTTAACAGTGCCCTGGTCCCTAAATGCTTTTCAAAACAAGCCCCAGTCCTTTAACCCATTGGTTGTGATGTTTTCTACCCCTTTCTTGGTTGCTGTGCATCATAAATACCTACCCCATTGGTTGTTGCAGTTTGAATGTTTCCTCATCTGATTGGTTGCTGTCCAACCGAAATTAGGGGCGTGACGCTGGGCAAACTAAGCTGTATGATTCTTTGTCAAACCACATTAGCAGCTATTGAGTGCGCGACGCACGAAACAGGCCTGTACTGCTATGCATTAAAACTTTTTTTTCCTGTATCTGTGTTGATATTCCGCTCCTCATTAGTTGAGCACTTACAACACCATTGACAGTTTCGGAAAAAAACGCGAGATATATATATATATATATATATATATATATATATATATATATATATATATATATATATATATATATATATATATTCATAGCTGGAAAAAAAATATATGAATTAGTGTTTTGCCATTTACCACTGTTGCAACTAAATCTCTAATTCAGCACTTCTTGTTCGCTTTTTAAAAATTTACTTAGATGACATTGATGGACATGGCTTGTCTATTTGATTAGACTACCTAAAATGGTCAACTTGAAAAAGAAATACTGTTCCATACATCTCTAGTTACTGCTTCTCCCTTGGGTAAATTATGTTTAATCGTTAATAACCTTTTTAATGTCACATCCTTGCACTGCTAACCTATCGCCCATGACCTAGGTGATCAAGGATTGTAATATTTGTTTGGCTTGGAATGATACCAAAAAGTCCATACATCCCTATGCCTTGTAATGCCTTTACTGCTGGGTATAGGGTTAAAGACTAATAATAGAAGTGAGCACAGCCTCTCCAGTTACCTGTTACCTCAGGGAACACAGCTTAAGTGACTGATCAACTTAACATTTTCATTCTCTTGAAATCAACCCACCCTGAAAGAAATCCAGTTCATTTTCACAAATACATTTCCTTGCTTGCTTTGGCTAGCTGGAAAAAAGAATAACCAAGTCTAAATATGCTGCTTCTGAAGGAGAATAAACATAACAAATAAATCTGCCCCTGCGGAGAGAATGAAAGAAGTTCAAAAACAATATAAATATTCTCTCTGGTGTTTGGTTTTTATTTATTCATTTACTTTTTTTAATTCAAAGGTCGGGCTATTCAAATAAAATTGACTTGACTTGATACTACCTTTGCCAGCCCACGCTAACATTTTATAATGGTGGCACAATGGTTTTTCAGTTGGTGGCACAAGCACATAATTTGGTGGCACCAACATTTTTTTAAAGGCTCTGAATTTTTTTTCCATCACCCTGAAAATTGCACACATGTATATGTTGGATTTACAGTCAACCCAATTTATTAGCAGTGGTTTGAAATTTTGTGATCGGCATTTCTTCTTTGGTGATATTGTGTGTCATATTAAACTTAATTATCATCATCTCTGTCTCATCATGAGATCTGTTGTCCACTTCTTGGCATTGAAATGGCACTGGGAGGGGGGCAGCCCCCTGTGTTGTGTGCTTATTGCTTTTGTTATGAAGTTTGAGGGTCTTGTGCTTAGGCTGTATGGCTACAGATGCAAATTTTGAGTGGCCTACAACAGTCGGTTTACTCTTTACAACACATTAGTTAATAAACAGAGCCTGGTAATAGTTTGTGCCACTCAGGTTGAAAAGTATAACCTTCTTCTTTTTTTTTTTTACTTTTTAGTTAGAGGTGGATGCTCAGTTTCCTGCACAGATTCTTCTGTTTGGCTGTACTTGGTTCTCAGGGTAGGAATCGGTTTTCTTCAGGTCTGGAATTGGGTCTGGTAAAATGTCAGCCTCAAGAGACAAAGGTAACACAGACACTGTAGACATGCTAGGTGGTGGGGCATTTTTCTTACTGTAAAATGAGACTATTGTAGGCCTACATTTCATTGTAAGCGGACATGTCTCCTTTCGTGGTGAGTGGTAATCTCCGTACTTTAGTAAGTTCCTCTTTGCACATGGAGAATGTTGTCATAGTTACGAGCTTGGGACCGCGAGACGGAGAAACAAATGCCATCAGTGGGTATTCCAAAGCAAGATAATAAAAAATGTATTAAAAAAAATCAGTTGAGTGTTTGACCAGTGGTTTGGACCATGGTTTTCCAATCTTAAAAACAAAAAAACAAAAAAAATGAGCAAGCGTCAAATCACACTGGTGTGACCAATTAATTTTTTAAGTGGCACTTGACAGATTTATGGTCACATATGGGACCAAATTGATAACAGGCTGGGGCCCTGCTATGTTAATTACTTAGTGTACATTGGGTAGGTTTTCTTAGCTTAAGGGGATACATGTAAATGTAAATGGTCTAGTCACCTTTGTTCAAGACCCTGTACAAAGGGTAGAAGGGCTGTGACTGTTCTGTCTCACAAGGGGTTAAATGTGTAAGACGTAGCTTGAAGCCATTTCTAGCCTAGTTTTAGAATTGATTTTAAGATTTCACTGACAGACAGCCAGCATACTGAGGCTAAAATAGGAGTAATATGATCCTATTGTGAGAGTGTAGTTTTCATCAATACCCTGGCAATAGAAGGTAAAGGAAATGTTGACTCTTAGTTTTCCCAAGTTTCAGTAAAGACTGCAATTGCAGCTAACATTAGAGAGGTGTTCCAGATGACTTCCTAAATTAGATTCCAGTATTGTGCAGCATCTATTGTGTCAAGGTGTATGTTGGATATATTCCTTCCCTACTATGCTAACTGAGCAGATCCTAACTGAGTACTCACCCTGCCTGCTTTATTTTTTAAGATTCAGAAAAAGAAATTGTGTGTTAAGCGCTGTGTCCACACTTCATTCATAATTCACATTATTGTTGCAATGTTACAAAAAATGAATGAAAAAAAAAAAGATTTCTCCATATCTTGCAGCCTCAAATCAGAGAGAAACAGAGTTGAGATTGGATTCTTAGATGTCTTGCAGTATAGAATAGACCCCAAATGCAGGTACGAGCTTCTGGATGAAGTGCAGGGCAAGACCACAGTAATGCAATTGCATTCCCAGTGGGCAGTCATAAGATGTAGCCTGAAATCAGTGGGGCTCCTTTAATGATACAGGGGGATCGGTGCTCTCTGCTCACCAGCAACAAGCTCCAATCCAATTCTTCTATTACTGTTGCTCTCCTTTATCTCATTGTCTGCCACCAGAGCTTCTAGCTTGCCAAGATTTAAGAGCGCATAGGGTAAATGTTGGTTATGGCTGTCCTCCTATCCTCTGTATTCTTGCCAAGCCAGCACATTGGGTTTTGGGCACATTGGGTTTTTGGCTCCTTTTTCCTTCCATCCTCTTACCCTGCATTCATATCTATTACCACTACTCCAGAATCTGTTGTTTATAGGTGTATCTGTGCTGAAGTCCAAATTCACGTAACTGATTGAGCAGTTGTTTTCTGACATTGCTTAGCTTTTTAATGCTAAAAACATAGTTCTCTATCCAGCCAGCTACATAGGCAGTTAAAAATCAATGTGTTTTCATTTCATGCATTTCAGTGTATTCTTTCAAGTTTTTTATGAGATCTTCTTTCACGCATTATTTTCTTCATCAAGTCCCTGGATAGACATTATAAAGCACCTGGAACCTGGAGACTGCTGTGATAGATTTTTTTCCTCCATTTGGAATAAAAGTTGAGTAGGGAACCAATGTTGCGTATCAATTTCTTGTGGGACTCAAAGATTAGGGCTGTAATGATTGGTGTGCCTGAGTTGTCACAGCTGTGCATCAAAGCACATTTGTATAAAGTTGTACATTTCTCAACTTTCCCTTTTTGCCGTACTTGGTGTCACCCTGTCACTCTTTGCTGCTGTTGCCGATGTCTGCTTATGTCGCAGCCTGCAATTGACTGACTTCCTGTTGCTTTCAGAAACTTCACACTTCAGTCCTACACCCCTGTTGCTTACAGATTTTTTTTTTTGGTAGTAATAGATGTGAACGCCCGGTTACCCCATGTTACCTCTTGAATTCGTTTTTTTTCTCTCTTTGGTTAATACCCCCTTTCACACAGGACTAATGGCCCAGGACACACCTGAGTTGAAATCAGTGAACAACCAGGTCAAACTCTGCTCCACTTTGTGGGAGTTTGATGCTTGACAGATGTTGCTCTCTGTCTGGAGCATCATGTTGCCTTCCACGTTGAAGAGAGAATGTCGACACACATCTACTTTTGATAACAATATAAAGTGACAGCCCACGGTGCGAAGCGCTGTATGAATTGCCTCCCACAGTGGTAGGATCGGATTAAGCATGCCATAATTTTACTAGGTGTTGTGTGTAAAAAAAAAAGGATATAAGTGAGGCCAAGATGTTTGGAGAGGTGGAGGTGTAAGGGGGGTACAGGGAGATCCATCAGGTTATTCCCAGCTCTGTTGCATTGGGATGAGGGATCTGCCGCTTTTGTTTCACCCTCCTGCCCACTTGTTTTTTTTTTTTTTTGTCCACTCATGCAACTAAGCGTGGCATTCTGTTGCTACCAGCAGCACCTACCTACACTGTTTTGGTACTAAATCCCAAGCCCCCAGGTGGATGTCATGAAAACTTTGTGAAGTCAAAGCTGCTGCAGGGACTCGTTGCATGTTCGCTGTCTGTCTGTGGCAAGCAGAGACTAGACACTGAAGCCTAAGGCAAGGGGGAATATAATTTCACGTTCCTGAGATAATTGAAAGAAATTTTCTCCTGAACGTAGCCCAGTGATTTTGGGCATTTTGGATTGGCTTTGGGAAGAACGGTTCTGATCCCACTGTTGCTCCCAAATCTCTGTCTCTTTGTTGGAAATATAACGTTCTCTTACCGAGTACAACATTTATACCACAGCAAGGCAGTGAACTGGGGAACACAATGGAAGAAGCTATTTCAGAGTCGAGCCTGAGTCAGAGGAGCTGAAAGCTAAGAGGTGGGGGGATGGGAGGACGGTAAGGGGGGAGGTGGGGGGGGGCACAGAACACAGCCCTCTTGCTGAGAGTAGGAGCTTTATATAACGGCCAGGTAGTGGGCAACCCCCAACCCACATACAAATACACACACACACACACATTCTGCAGACCCTTTACAGACACTGCTTGGCACGACACTATCAGCCTCATGATCTTCTAGACAGTAGGGACTTGAAAGAACAGCATCAGCATTCACCGTTTTAAAACCCCAGTTTAGGTTTGTTTTTGTTTTTGTTTTTAGCTAACTAGGAATTTGCTGATTGCTCTCTACCCCCAAAAAGGTTGCTTTGCAGAATTAGCCTAGATTTTTTTGTTTTCTGCGATTGGGATTTGGATCCTAGAGAACACCAAAGCTGTAAATTGTATGCTGAAGACCAGACAAAACCACAAGTGGTTTATGGTTTTCTCTACATTGGGATAAGATGGCATTTTATTAGCAATCTGTTCACATTTGATAGTAGTCCTTTTAGCATTAAAGACTGCTTATTCAGAATCAGTGTCTTCCACAAATCCATGTCTTGCTTTTTGATTTATACACTGATCAGTCAAAACATTAAAACCACTGACAGGTAAGTGAATAACATTGATTATCTCATTACAATGGCATCTGTCAAGGGGTGAGATATATTAGGCAGCAAGTGAACAGTCACTTCTTGAAGTTGATGTGTTGGAGATAGGAAAAATGGGCAAGCGTAAGGATCTGAGCGACTTTGACAAGGGCCAAATTGTGATGGCTAGACAACTGGGTCAGAGCATCTCCAAAACGGCAGGTCTTGTGGGGTGTTCCCGGTATGCATTGGGGTACTGATGCAGTAGGTATCAGTACCTACAAAAAAATGGTCCAAGGAAGGACGACCAACAACTGGTGAACCAGTGACAGGGTCATGAGCTCCCAAGGCTCATTGATGAACATGGGGAGCTAAAGCTAGCCTGGCTGGTCCGATCCCACAGAGAGGTACTGTAGCTCAGATTGCCGGAAAAGTTAATGCTGCCTATGATAGACAGGTGTCAGAACACACAGTGCATCGCAGCTTGCTGTGTATGGGGCTGCGTAGCCGCAGACCGGTAAGAGTACCCATGATGACCCCTGTCCACCGTCAAAAGCACCTACAATGGGCACGTGGGTGTCAGAACTGGAGCATGGAGCAATGAAAGGTGGCCTGGTCTGATGAATCACGTTTTCTTTTACATCATGTGGATGGCCGGGTGCGTCGTTTACCTGGGGAAGAGATGGCACCAGGATGCACTATGGGAAGAAGGCAAGCCGGTGGAGGCAGTCGATGCTCCGGCAACCTTTTGCTGGGAAACCTTGGGTCCTGGCATTCCATGTTACTTTGACACGTACCACCTACCAAACATTGCTGCAGACCAAGTACACCCCTTCATGAGAACAATATTCCCTGATGGCAGTGACCTCAGGTGGTTTTAATGTTTTGGCTGATTGCTAATAAAATTTTCTTTGCTGACAGGATCCTCATATCCTCTGTTTTGTTTGGATTTGAATCCATTTCACTGTGATCAGGCCTGAGTTAACATGGTATGTGGTATCTTAGTTTAATTCCTTTTCAATAGATTTGAGTGTTTGGTTTTTTGTCTTTGTGGTATTACTGACCAACATGTAAAACAAAGGTTTTGATGGGTTTGTGTGGTCATATCACAATCCCTTTTTTTTGTTAGCAATCTCTGGTATTATGTGCATATTTTCAGGCTTCGTGCGCAAACATGCGTTCTCTGTTTGCATGTGTACTTTTTGTGTGCCAGTTCAGTGGCATTTTGGCACAAGTCCATATGAGTATAACTGTTAGCCGTGAGTTCTCTATGTGTTTGTCTTTGTGGTCTTTGTGTGTCTTCATTTGTAAACCACGTTTATTTGTGTGTGTTTTTGTCTAAGTATCTGTATGCTTTGTATGGTTTTTGCATTTGGTGTATTTTAAGAAAATTTGCACAGATGGAGATGATAAAGAAGCCATGTGATTTGAAAAATCTACAGAAGAAAGAGATGCAATCAGCCTTGACACTGAGCAGGTGATGTAGAAATCCTTAAGCGCTGAAACAAAATGGGGGGTGATGGGCTGAGAAGCACCGAACTGTATTAGGAACTGTAAGATTCATGAAGTTGTATAAATTTAAATAATGTGTAAGAATAGATTAAATCTGAGAAAAGAAACTATAGAGGAGTTGAAAGCAGTTGTGTGTGTATTTGTGGGCATGCTACATTAAGTATGTGTAATGCTGGCCCCACACTATTGGATAATTGGGCAGATTTTGGGTCCAATTCGCCCCTCCCAACAATTGCGGGGGCGTTCCAGATTCAAGGCTGTTCTGAACTGATTATCTGCCCAAATGATCCTGTAGTGTGGGGGGTTTACAGACATAATCTGAATGTTACTGACTAGATCGGAGCCTCCCTGATTTCGAATCGTAAATATATTTACGATTCAAAATCGGGGAGATTCCTGTAGTGTGAAAGGAACAGTGATGGAATATTGAGCAGAAACCTGCAATAGCCAATGAGAGCGAGTTGACCGGGAAGTGTCACCTACTGGATTTTACGTACTTGTGTATATAAATATATAAGCCATGCTGATTCCGTCTTCTCAGCCATGACTTCATCCACAGCTTTTTTCTCTCTTTTAGTTTTTCCATGCAAAGCACAGCATACACAAGTGTAACCAGCTGGCGACGATGGTCCGCCTCCATGTTTGTTTTGTTTTGAAGTCATGTTTGATCACGCAGGTTTCTGTGAGATCCCATGTCCCTGGAATCACCACTTTGAAATCGTTTAGTGAAAACGCCAAGTGTGTGGTCCTGTGTCTTAACTGAATCATCTGGTGTGTGCGTTCTTATGATTAAAATATAAAAAAAAATAGGTTAAATATGTCATTATGTCTGTGGTCTCCCACATTTTTAAAATCAGTTAAGATTTGAAAGTCCTCAAGTGTGCACTAAGCATAAGTGAGAGAAAGAAAGAGACGGATTGTGACAGTTGTGGTTGCCTATACTGATAAGTACTTTGTCCGTATAACAAAACTGGAGCTCTTCCTTTCCCAATCAGTGAGTAGTAGTGTAGGCAAGTGTGTCATCTATCAGTTTGAATCTTCCCTTTAATGTGGCTCAGCCACAACAGCTCCAATTTTACAAGCGCCAATGTATGCCTAACCCGCCATTTCCCTGTGGTACCATTCATTATCACCGTCAGTGGAGTCGGCTGGGCTCTAGCACTATGGAGCTAACAGGTGAGTATCTACACTGACTGTGGATGAGAGGGGGTGTGTGTGTATTTTTTCAATGAGAGAGAGACGGCAAAGAGGGAAAGAAGAAGTGTGCAAACCCAGAGCGTGTAGTGTTTTGGGTGTTGAACCTGCATTAGGAAATTGCGTGTATGGGAGCATGTTTTCATAAGCACTGGAACCCTCTCTCAGATTCAACATGATATAGATATGTGACTCTCCACCTTTCTTTCTCTCTAAAAACTACCCCCCCCCCATTATAGACTGCTCTCCTCTGAAAACTCAGTGTGTTAAGCAGACGGTACAAAATCCTACCCGTTTTCTTAATAAGACACAGTCTTGCCTACTTTAAATAAGACTTAAGTGTTTCTCTGTTTAACATTTTACCACTTTACCATGCCAACCAGTCTTGCCAGTTTTAGGTTTTAGAAGGTTGTTATATGTTTACATTCCATATTTGTCCATCGTATAGGATCATTTGTAACCATATCATCTCAGCGTACTTTGTATTACTTATTTTGTTTCTCTCTAAGCTTAAATTCAAGGTCATTTGCCTTCTGTCAGGCGCGTATCATAGAGATAGAGAGAGATAGAGATAGAGATAGAGAGAGCTGACCTGTGTGAGAACATTCCTGGTAGATCTTGTGCTTCTCAGATTGTGTCCATCTAAACTGCCACCTACGCTACAACACAGCTGCCTCCTCCTACAAAACATTCACACCCTCCTCGTATGTTTTCACCAGAGCAGTGGAGAATTTAATTTGTTTTGGAACCTCAGCTTCTCTCTCTCTCTCTCTCTCGCTCGCTCGCTCGCTCGCTCTCTTTTACCCATCCCCCTTTAGCCCATCCTTCTGTCACTTTACTCCTACCTCCCTGAATCCCATGCACTCTGGGCAGAGGGACTTAATACTACAGAGCAAGACAGGCCCTCCAAACAAATCCTCAGTTCTAGGAGAATGTGCTAACTCATATCGTGACTAAGGCAGGGTTCTTCTTCTCTTGTTTTAGCACTGTAAACCGCACTCAGTATGGCAAAGCACATCCTGTTGTTAGAGCTTAACAACAGCGGTCACACACAAGCTAACACACATTTAAGCACATGCACCCACACCGTCTACCAATCATTGGAGCAAATTTGTTGAATGGAGACTATACGTGATGATATCAATGCATTTACATATTTATGCTGGTTTTCAGTTGGGTGTGTGAGGTAAAATTCTTCAGTGTGTACTTACAGGCTTATCATGTTCTTATTGTAGGCTGGGGCCTGCTTCTGATAATAAAGTGTGCACGCTTTCTTCACTGCCTAAAATAGGGTGAAGAGCAGAGGCAACAAAAGTGAAAGAGGAAAAAGTATTCATGGTGCTGTATAATTCTCTTTGGATTAATATTAATAATACTAACTGAAATTAATATAACCTAAGTAACTAACAGCAGATATGTGAATTATTTATTTATATGATTATCGTTTTTTTTATGTGAATTACATTTATTTTTTGACATGACAGCTAAACAGAAACGGTATTGTACAGAATATCTATTCAATTTTTACTTGGTTTTCAGAGGCAATTTCATAACAATTTTGAATGAAAGTGCAAAAAAAAGGTTTAATATCTAAAACAGTATTCCGCATTTAGGGCTCACAGGATGTCCTTGTGACTTCAGTGTGTGTATGTGTATATCTGTTTCTCTGTGTTTCTTTGTAACTGTGTGTGTTTTTCTCCCCCTGCAAGAATTCTCATGCTGCCACTAGTTATTGTCTTTATCCTTTAAACTCTTCTCTTTCGCCCAATTTCCTTTGTCACTGCTTCCCTTTGCACCTACATGTCAAGTTGCTCCAGTATAAAAAGAAATGATGAGAACCAAATCTCTGAGAAACTACCTTTTTTGAGTCACTGCCGCCTCCCAAAATGCATTCAATAAATGCATTTTGGGAGGTGCTAAATGCTCAATTTTGTATTTGTGTTTGTAGCGTCAAACACAAATAAATGCATACCCAAAAAGCAAACATACGTGGCATACCCTCCCCATCAAAAGTTGCTTATGTTGCTTCGGTATTTAAGGACCATAATGTAATGTCACTGCTATAGCCTAATGTACAGATTCATACACTAAAATGCACTGCTATGGCCAGTACAAACGATCAAGCTAAATTTATAATGAGGGAGTATTAGGTTCACATCAGGTGGTTCTCTGTCTTCTTGGAGTGCGTTAAAATCCTTTTAATGCACATCTTGGTGTGGATTAGCCTACTTATACCATGGGTACTTACCAAACGAATAAAAAAAGCATACACTTATTTTTTTGTTATACGTTTTGGATTCAGAATTAAAAGGCTACGAAGTTAGCCACTAATATAAAGCTTTGAATGTTTACTTGACTTGCTACTGGATTCAGTGTGTTGCTATGGTTACATAGCAGGTTTGTGGATCCCGCAAGAATTCAGAACAGTGATTAAACTTGAGCTTAACTATGTGTGTGTTATATGGTTTAAACCCACACCCTCCAGCCAATCAAGGACCAGTATTCTCTGTGACCATGGTCTAAGACAAAATAATAAACATGCTTTAAGCATTCAGATTTTAAGAAATCCTTATGATGCATCCAGGTAGCGTAGCGGTCTATTCTTTTGCCTACCAACACGGGCATCACCAGTTCAAATCCCCGTGTTACCTCTGGCTTGTTCAGGGGTCCCTACAGACACAGTTGGCTGTGTCTGCGGATGGGAAGCTGGATGTGGGTATGTGTCCTGGTCGCTGCACCAGCGCCTCCTCTGGTTGGTCGGGGCACCTGTTCGGAGGGGAGGGGGAAATAGGGGGAATAGCATGATCCTACCACATGCTACATCCTCCTGGTGAAACTTCTCACTGTCACGTGAAAAGAAGCGGCTGGCGACTCCACATGTATCGGAGGAGACGTGGTAGTCTGCAGCCCTCCCCGGATCGGCAGAGGGGGTGGAGCAGCGAATGGCACGGCTCGGAAGTGTGGGGTAATTGGCCAAGTACAATTGGGAGGAAAAGGTGGAACCCCCCCCCCCCCAAAAAAAATCCTTATGATTTTTACAAGTGTAAAAATTAAGAAAACACCCAATTAGCAAGAGGCTGAAAGAGAATATGGTGAGTCAGCTGTGAGCCAGAATTCCTTATCAGGGCTCAGCTATTATGGTCGTCTGGTCATCTCTGATGACTGGAATTTCAATGGGGTGACAAAGATGAAACACTTGGGGGCGCGCCGGTGGCTCACCTGGTAGAGCGTGTACCACATAAGCCTGAGTACTTACTGCAGTGGCCTGGGTTCAAATACGGCCCGGGCCCTTTGCTGCACGTCATCCCTTGCCTTTCCTGTCACTCCATCTACTATCCAATAAAGGCGGAAAATGCAAAAAAAAAAAACAAACTTAAAAAAAGATGAAATGCTTTGTGTCCTTAAGACAAGCTGTTGACACATAGTATTAATTCATTCATTCATTCATCATCAGCCGCTTCTCCGAGGTCGGGTCGCGGTGGCAGCAAGCTGAGTAGGACACTCCAGACGTCCTTCTTCCCAGTAATGCCCTCCAGCTCCTCCTGTGGGATCCCAAGGCGTTCCCAGGCCAGATTGGACATGTAGTCCCTCCAGCAAATTCTGGGTCTACCTTGGGGTCTCTTCCCAGTTAGCCGTGCCTGATAAACCTCCAAAGGAAGGTGCCCAGGAGGCATCCTAATCAGATGCCCGAACCACCTCAACTGGCTTCTTTTGACGCGAAGGAGCAACGGCTCTACTCCGAGTTCCCTCCGGATGTCCGAGCTCCTCACCCTATCTCTAAGGCTGAGCCCAGACACCCTACAGAGGAAACTAATTTCAGCCGCTTGTATCCGCGATCTCACCCTTTCGGTCACTACCCAAAGCTCATGACCATAGGTGGGGATTGGAACGAAGATTGACTGGTAAATTGAGAGCTTTGCCTTTCGTCTCAGCACCTTCTTCGCCACAACGGTCCGGTACAACGTCCGCATTACTGCTGATGCTGCACCGTCCGCCTGTCAGTCTCCTGCTCCATCCTACCCTCACTTGTGAATAAGACCCCGGGATACTTGAACTCCTTTACTTCAGGCAACAACTCATCCCCAACCCGAAGGGAGCAAGCCACCATTCTCCGGTAGAGAACAATGGCCTCAGACTTGGAGGTGCTGACTCTCATCCCAGCCATTTCACACTCAGCTGCAAACCGCCCCAGTGTGCACTGGAGGTCACGTTCTGATGAAGCCAACACATAGTAGTATTAGCAAAGTCATATTTTGAATCAGATCTGCAAGTTAAAATTATTGTTTGTTAACCCTTTCATATGTAAGACAGAACATTTTTTCTCTTAAATTTATGTCTGATTTTTCCCTTTTTCTCCCAATTTAGTGGCCAATTGATACCTGTTTTAGTTCAAACACCCACCCTCATACTGTATGCATTCACCAACTGCATCTCTCCGGCCGGCAGTCTCGAAGGAGACGCCTCGCCACTTTCGTGACTAGGCGAATCCAGGCCGAACCGCTGCTTTTTCCAACACACACACAGACGCATTCATGTGACGAACGGAAGCCGACTCTGCCCCCCTCCCGAAGACAGTGTTGCCAATTATTGCTGCTTCATTGAGTCCGGCAGTAGTCGGATCTGAAGACAAAACATATTTTCTTGTAGTCTTAGAAAATTAGTACCTGCTACCACATGTTTTCTTGTGTTTAGCAGTACGTTTTTGATCGATTGTTATTGATCGTGATGTCGTTTCAACTTCTGGGTTTTAATTTGCTCGCATTTCATGTCACATCCCAAGCTTTGATTACCAATTAAATTAGCAAATTGCGGATTTATGAAATCAGTTCAGCCAGTCCTCAGACAAGTAACTTGCTAATCTTGCCTCCCAAATTATGTAATTGTTCTCACTAAAACATGGCAGAGCATAATGGGGATGCGCAAGATGAGCGATTGAGTGGCACGTGCGCCCAACCTCCTAAAACCCATTTAGATTATATCGGTTCGGTTGCTTTTTTAGACTGCTCTGTTAAACAGCCCCATAATTGGAGTTTTGGGTGGCAGTAGTTCAGGAAGTAGAGCAGGTCGTTTGGTAACTGGAGGGTTGCTGGTTCGATCTTCAGCTCCTCTCGGCAAAAATGTCAGTGTCCCTCAGCAAGACACCTAAGCTATATCTGCTCCCAATGAACTGGTTTTTACCTTGAGTGGTTGATGCTGCCATCGGTGTGTGTGTGTGTGTGTGTGTGTGTGTGTGTGTGTGTGTGTGTGAGGCATTAATTAAAAAGCACTTTGAGTAGCTGTTGCAGCTAGAAAAGCACAATATAAAAATTCAGACCATTTAGTTTAAAGGAATCAATATTGAATGACATATCCATCCCTACTATATTCAACTTGACACTGAAACTTTTTTTCTTTAAAGATGTTAGTATCTCCCCAGGTGGTAGCCTGGAGGGGATTATAGGTTTGATCGTGCGTGCAGGTGTGTGTGTGTGTGTGTGTGTGTGCAACTGATCTTGCATACTACTGGACCTATCAGCTTAATTTTTTTTTTCTGTACAGTTATAACTGTATGATAAAGCACCTCTCATAATTGTGGTGATTCAAAACCTTTGAAAAACGTTTGTTCCCGCTACCTCTGCTCCCTCTTCATTCACTTGCTAGCTTGCTCGACCAACACTGCGCTCTGTCACTGCCCAATCGAAGTCAACCATAGATGTGAGTAGCACATACACATGCATGCGCATGGTTGACATAGCTCAGGCAGTGACAGTGTACAAGTCTTGAAAAAAAAAAACCAAGAAATCGGATCGTTTTTCGCAAATCAGCAAATGGAAATCATTCACTGTAGGATAACTGGAGCAACACTGGATGAACCAAAAATAATAACCTCTGTCTTTATTCAAATAATAAAACTAGGTAAACCGTTTACGCTTGCACATATGCGACTCACATCTACGGTTGACTGAGATTGGGCAGCGACATGATCAAAAGTTATTAAAAGAATTTTGATAATCCAAAAAATGGGAAGGGTACAAAGGAACAACTTCCTCTAGGTTGCAGTCAAAACAGGAAGTGTTGCATATTCTTGTCGCTGCCTGATATGAGTCAATCGTAAATGTGAGTTGCGCAAGCTTAAACTGTTTACCCCGCTTTATTACAGTGCCTTGCAAAAGTATTCAACCCCCTTGACAGTCATCGCTAATTTCTGGATTATAAACCAAGGTGCGCATAACTGGTGCACAGGTGCGCAATCGTGGTCAGGGTAGTCCAACCTTAGTGGCCGTCCTGGTTCGTTCTCTGTGTGGAGTTTGCATGTTCTCCCTGTGTCTGTGTGGGTTTCCTCCGGGGGCTCCGGTTCTCTCCCATAGTCCAAAGTCATGTAGGTCAGGTGAATCGGTCATACTAAATTGTCCCTAGGTATGAATGTGTGTGTGTATGTGGGGGGGCCCTGTGTGATGGCCTGGCAGCCTGTACAGGGTGTCTCCCCGCCTGCCGCCCAATGACTGCTGGGATAGGCTCCAGCATCCCCGTGACCCTGAGAGTGGGATAAGCGGTTTGGATAATGGATGGATGGATGGAACTTGGGCTCAAGAAATGTAAGACCTCCACAGTTTTGGCAACACAACACTTACTAACATCCTCCAGAATTATGAGGCCAGCTTGTCTGTTGACAGAGACTCAGGTGTAAGAGAATGGACGACTTTAAAGCAAGCAGAAAAACGTTTGGCAGCCCTCCTGTGTGTATGACTTGGTCAACACAGTGAAGATAAGTAATCCAGATAGTGACTTCAACATTAATAAAGTCCTTCTGTTGTCCCTTACACTGCCCTTGAGCAGTGCTGCATGTGAGAGGAGATTTTCATATCTCAATATAATAAAAAGCAAGTACAGATCCCGGCTGTCAGACTCTTGCCTCTCATCCCTGATACACATCCACTTGTCTAAGATGACAACAGAGACTTTTGACTCAAAGCCAGCTGTTGACTTATGGATGCAAACAGCTAATCACAGACTCAACCAGGGAGAAAGAATTAGGGCTACATCTTCATCTGCCATGTTTGAAAGAGAGGAAGACAGTTAGGAGAGCAGTCAAAAGGGTAGTGATGACGGCAGCTTGTAGGATAGCCGTGCTGTTAAAAGACTGAGTACCAAGCAACATCTCCAGGTGCTCCCTTGAGAACCAGACCAAAAAAAGTTATGTGCACCCCGATTATAAAAGATACTCACACATCTGTTCCTGAACAGTATTATTTTTGTGAACCCATAAGCTCAAACAGCACGTTCAAAGCCAAAATAAGTTATGATTTGCTGATTTTTTTTAAAAATAAATTAAAAACTAGAATATAGTGTTTGCATAAGTATTCAACCCCCACATATCAATACTTTGTAGAGTGTCCTTTTGCTGCAATAACAGCCATGGTTCTCTTGGGGTAAGTATGGACAAGCTTTGCACATTGTTCTGGGGTAATTTTTGCCCGTTCTTCTTGGCAGAATTTGTACAAGTCTTGCAAGTTGGTGGGATCACGCCTCTGGACTGCGATTTTCAGTCTGTGCTACATATTTTCAATGGAGTTGAGATCCGGACTTTGATTTGGCCACTCCAAAATGTTCACCTTTTTGTTGTTGAGCCATGACATTGTTACTTTAGCCTTGTGCTTAGGATCATTGTCCTGCTGGAAGATGAACCTTGTCCCAAGCTTCAGTTTTATGGCAGACTGCAACAGGTTTTCTTCCAATGTTTCCCTGTATTTAGCTCCATCCATTCTTCCCTCAATTTGAACAAGGTTCCCAGTGCCTGCAGATGAAAAGCAACCCCATAGTATTATGCTGCCGCTGCTGCCATGCTCCATTATAGGGAGGGTGTTTTTTAGGGCATGAGCAGTGTTAGGTTTGCGCCACACATAACACTTTGAGTTTTGGCCAAAAAGCTCAACTTTTGTCTCATCTGATCACAAAACCTTTACCCACATCCTAACTGGGTCTCTTGGTAGCAAACTCCAAGCATGCTTTAATATGCATTGTTTTGAGCAATGACTTCTTTCTTGCCACCCTCCCATACAGGCCAGATGTATGCAGAGGCTGTAATATGGTTGACTCATGCACATTTACTCCAGTTATAGCCACTGACCTCTGGAGCTCCTTCAAAGTGATTGCAGGATCATCTGTGGCTTTCCTCACCAGCCCACGTCTTGCTCGGACGCTTAACTTTGAGGGACGGCGTTTACTACAAAGCATCTGGGTGTTGCGATAAAGCTTCCACTTTTTGACAAGGGATCCAACAGTGTTCTGTGGGATGTCCAAACACTTGGATATTGTTTTGTATCCCTTTCCCACCTTCTGTATTTTAATCACTTTGTCTCTTACTTCAGTATTATGCTCCTTTGTCTTCATTTTCTGATGGGGTTCACGCCCGGCTAATGAACTTTACACCGAGTGCTTTTTATGCCCATAAATGAGACCGTTACTTTAATATCTTACAGGTGCACACTAATTATGTCCAATTGTCTTTACCTGAGTTTATTTTAGGAAAAATTTGTCATTTATGTAAACTTGGAGCTTTCAGAACACAAGGAGTTGAATAATTGTGCAAGCACTATATTTTCGTATTTTAATTAATTGATAAAAGTCAGCAACACATAACTTGTTTTGGCTTTGGAAACATGCTGTTAGAGCTTATGGGTTCACAAAAATAATATTGTTCAGGAACAGATGTGTGAGTATCTTTTATAATCCAGAAATTAGTGACTGTCAAGGGGGTTGAATACTTTTGCAAGGCACTGCATATAATGAAAATAAAGACACGGATAGGGTCAGACCAAAATGGTTGCATAACAAGCCTTTTCTTTTTGGAAAGTGCAAGTACATATTAGACTTGGTCACATTCGTGCGAGGGTCAACCTAGGGGGCTGCACATCCACAGACTGACAGGCAAAACATTTTTATTAGGTAGATTTCCCCCTCCCCCTTTCTCCCCAATTGTGTCTGGCCAATTACCCCATTCTTCCAAGTCTTCCTGGTCACTGCTCCACCCCCTCTGCCGATCCGGAAAGGGCTGCATACTACCATATGCCTCCTCCAATACATGTAGAATCGCCAGCCCCTTCTTTTCACTTGACAGTGAGGAGTTTCACCAGAGGGCTGTAACATGTGGGAGGATCACGCTATTCCCCCCAACCCCCCCCCGCACAGGCACCCTGACCAACCAGAGGAGGCGCTAGTGCAGTGACCAGGACACATACCCACATCTGGCTTCCCACCCACAGACACAGCCAATTGTGTCTGTCGGGACACCCAACCAAGCCGGAGGCTACACGGGGATTCATGGTTGCGGTGATTCAAAACCATTGAAAAACCTGTTTTACACTGCAATTGAGCGCTAACTCCTCAGCTGGTTTTTCGCATAAGTCCCCCCACCGGAGAAGGAGAGATATGCAGGCAGTGCCTCGATACTTTCCCTTTTCCCGGTAGTTGATAAAAGGGGTGGTTTGTCACCAAGTCCGAGCACTGGAGAAGGGAAGATACACCTGGCAGGGTCTACACTCTACTGAGTGCACTCTTCTAGTTGGAGATCATTTTGTTTTATTTGCTAAACCTCAATAACCCTTTTATCAATGAATCACCATGGAAGGTGGTTTGAGATGGATTGTGGTATGCTAAGTGTAAACAGAACATTTTTCCAATCCACATACGTTATCCTTCTCCTCCCAGATGGGTGAAAAGTGGGCTGGTATTTTCATACTTGGGGAAAGCGCTGGGGTTTGGCATTCACATTTCTATCAGACTGCTTCAGATGCATTTTTGCTAAGGGCTGTATATGCAGTGCAAGTCAAACACAACATATCTGGACACAAGTCGCATAAAATGCCAAGTGAACATGGGGCCGCAGACCCTTTTTTGAGTGCTTGGAGCTTGAGGACAGGGCTGTTATTTTATTTGGACTTACATGTTTCTTTTGAAGTATAGGTCAGCCACCTTCTATGGTAAGTGCCCATTATTCAGTGTAAGTAAAAGAGAGAAATGGTTGGTCAGCAGGGATTTTGGTAATTCTGCAGACTGTTATGCTGTCTTTTTCCTCACATTTTGAATTTCCTGCATGTATCAGTTGGGATCAATCGCCTTTTCTAAACAGACTGGATTGTTTGGTGATGTGAGTAAATGTTGATCAGGAAAACTCTTTGATGAGAGACCACCCCCACCTTTTTAATAAATCACAATATAAACACCACTGGTGGATGAGTCCCTCTCATGGATTGTGCCTCCAATGAAAGACTGCAGCCATCCTCTTCTGTGACAAAGAATGATTTATGGATGGAGCTTGGAGAAGGAGAAAGGAACAAAAAGCTAGAAAGGGTTGTGCAGTCTGTCTGTCTTTCTTCCTTCCAGTTGTGGTGTTTTCTCTCCTTTATTTGTTTTCGTTCCTTTTTCAGGCCAGAGGAATGTTACACATCCGCAGTGTAGTGGATGTGTGTGTGCGCACGTGTTTTTGTGTGCTTCTGCACTCATCCTGTGTTTTTTTTTTCTCCTGTGGGTCTTTGTGTATTACGTGAGCCAGTATTTGCACTTGTGTGTATTTGTCTCTCCTTTGTTTGTGTTTGCTTTGTGTGTGTGTTTGTGTGTGTGTGTGTGTGTGTGTGTGTGTGTGTGTGTGTGTGTGTGTGTGTGTGTGTGTGTGTGTAAAATAATAGCAAGCAGCTAGTGTCATCATCTTTTTATTTCACTATACTTACACTACCGTTCAAAAGTTTGGGATCACCCAAACAATTTTGTGTTTTCCATGAAAGGTCACACTTATTCACCACCATATGTTGTGAAATGAATAGAAAATAGAGTCAAGACATTGACAAGGTTAGAAATAATGATTTGTATTTGAAATAAGATTTTTTTTACATCAAACTTTGCTTTCGTCAAAGAATCCTCCATTTGCAGCAATTACAGCATTGCAGACCTTTGGCATTCTAGCTGTTAATTTGTTGAGGTAATCTGGAGAAATTGCACCCCACGCTTCCAGAAGCAGCTCCCACAAGTTGGATTGGTTGGATGGGCACTTCTTTGAGCAGATTGAGTTTCTGGAGCATCACATTTGTGGGGTCAATTAAACGCTCAAAATGGCCAGAAAAAGAGAACTTTCATCTGAAACTCGACAGTCTATTCTTGTTCTTAGAAATGAAGGCTATTCCATGCGAGAAATTGCTAAGAAATTGAAGATTTCCTACACCGGTGTGTACTACTCCCGTCAGAGGACAGCACAAACAGGCTCTAACCAGAGTAGAAAAAGAAGTGGGAGGCCGCATTGCACAACTGAGCAAGAAGATAAGTACATTAGAGTCTCTAGTTTGAGAAACAGACGCCTCACAGGTCCCCAACTGGCCTCTTCATTAAATAGTACCTGTTAGAGCCTGTTTGTGCTGTCCTCTGAAGGGAGTAGTACACACCGGTGTAGGAAATCTTCAATTTCTTAGCAATTTCTCGCATGGAATAGCCTTCATTTCTAAGAACAAGAATAGACTGTCGAGTTTCAGATGAAAGTTCTCTTTTTCTGGCCATTTTGAGAGTTTAATTGACCCCACAAATGTGATGCTCCAGAAACTCAATCTGCTCAAAGAAGTGCCCATCCAACCAATCCAACTTGTGGGAGCTGCTTCTGGAAGCGTGGGGTGCAATTTCTCCAGATTACCTCAACAAATTAACAGCTAGAATGCCAAAGGTCTGCAATGCTGTAATTGCTGCAAATGGAGGATTCTTTGACGAAAGCAAAGTTTGATGTAAAAAAAATCTTATTTCAAATACAAATCATTATTTCTAACCTTGTCAATGTCTTGACTCTATTTTCTATTCATTTCACAACATATGGTGGTGAATAAGTGTGACTTTTCATGGAAAACACGAAATTGTTTGGGTGATCCCAAACTTTTGAACGGTAGTGTACCTCTCTACCACATGCATATTTCATACAGCTGGTCATTTATGTAGCCAGCAGGAGAGTTCTCTGGCTAAAGAAGAGTGTGTGTGTGTGTGTGTGTGTGTGTGTGTGTGTGTGTGTGTGTGTGTGTGTGTGTGTGTGTGTGTGTGTGAGTGAGTGAGTGAGTGTGCGTGCGTGCGTGCGTGCGTGCGTGCGTGCGTGCGTGCGTGCGTGCGTGCATGCGTGTGTGTATTGGCATGCACTTTTGTAAGCAATTTCCTCTGCAGACCAAGCCTTTAGGATATCAGAATGTTTAACCTTAGTCTTATTCAATACCCAATATCTTCAAAATAAATGTTCTGGTGATACCCTGTTAGATTTTGCTTAATTAAAGCTCTCGTCATTAAAAAAGAAACACTCAAAGTGTTGATAGCATACAATTCTAGCAATAGATTGCTGCTGTCTGCATGCTGCATATGTGTCCCAGTAGCCTGACTCTGCTTTAAAACCCTCTGTTTCAGTGTTGTGATTTCATATGTAGTCTGTTGCAGATCCAAGGCATGAAAGCTGTATTCACACATCAATGTTGGACTTGTGTTTTTCCAGGTGCTGTGTGTGTGTGTGTGTGTGTGTGTGTGTGTGTGTGTGTGTGTGTGTGTGTGTGTGTGTGTGTGGGGCCATAGTGTGGGGGGTAAAAGTGTCCTACCCATGGATTGATTTTATTTTTTGTAAGTATCATTTTAGGTTTATCTGTAGATTTTATACCTAAGCTTGTATGTCTTTTTTTGCGATAGAGTGCACAAACAGCTTTGTAACCAGTGTACACAAGGAGCAGTGTTTGGCTTGTAAACAGCAGTCGGCCGGGCAGCTTCTGCAGATACAGTCGCATTGTATCTGCAGAAAAGGGCCGATGCAGACTGAGGACGAACACTGAACACACCAGCACAGTGAGAAAAGAGGGGTAAATATGGTAAAATGCTGCTCACTGAATACAGTAAGAAACTGTAATTAGAGCTGTTCAGTCAGAGTTGTAGGCAGGCTGACATGTCACAAGGCACTCAAAAATGCACTCTGATACTGAGAATTGATGTGTTATTGAACTTGGCCAAAATCACTGAGAAGTTGGCCACATTAGAAAATGTGAACATTTTACATTCATTTTACATTATTGTCTGAATCAATTACGGAAATGGATTCAGACAATAAGGCCTCGAAGTCAAATTCAAATATATTTCTCAAACATATTTACTTAGTAAAATGTATTACAAGTAAACAAAGTGAATAGTTTGGCACGGTTTAGTCATTTTGTGGTTTGCGTTCAGCACCCCTATCTCCGTTTATTCCCTTACTTCACAGTGCTACTGTCATGTTTTTATTTTCATCTCGTTCTATAGATGCATCCTCAGGCATCTGTTTTCCCTAAGTTTGAAATGTGGCTGATTTTGGTAGCTAAAGTCTAATAACTAATCGTGTACAATGTCATTTTAGTACAATTAAATATGCTTTATTGTCAGAATTGAAAAAGTCATATTCTGTCAGCCAATTTGTCAAAAACATTAATTCTGACAGAATTTTGTGAGCAGGCAGGGCTTGAGAGGAGGAAGGATTGATTGGTGAAGTCCTGTACATTTTTTGGCTTTTTTTTCCTTTTTGGTAAAGAAATTCTGGTGGATGTTTGAAATGTCTTTAGTTTTGAAGATTTTCTTTTTGCCCATTTCATTGTATTGATGTCCGTGCACAGAACATGCTTATAAACACATCATATAACTTTTATGAATGGAAAGATAAACTGATAAACCTATTAAAGTTCGACAGTGTCAGCCCTACATTTGTGCTTTGTCATTTTGGTTGCACTGTGTGTGTGTGTGTGCATGCGTGTGTGTGTGTGTGTTTGTGTGTGTGTGTGTGTGCATGCGCATGCGCTTGCACACGTGTTGGTGTGCACGTGTCGTTGTGTGCCAGCTTGCATAAAGCTGAAGGGAGGTGTGTTGAACAGCTGCCCTTTGTCTCTCCTCTGTCATGAAAGGCAATAATGGGGGTGGGGGGGGTTCTCAAAGACGTACCCTCACATCTGCACAGTAGGCTCAGCTAATGGAATGGAAGGGCAGTTCATGTATGTAGCCCTCATGGATGTTGCTAAAAGTTAGCCTGCTGTCAGATCGTCACAGTTGTAGCTCGCTATATTTTGTCAACATGACTACTAGATGGTCATTCTTTCAGGCACACCTCAGGGAATCGATTGAACTCTCAGCTCTCCTCCCCATAGCATGTGGTACAAATCTGGCACTCTGCACCAATTAGCAGGACTAGGCATTATGTTCTTAATCTTATTACCAAACGGAGAGGGGGGAGGCTGTGAGTACAGGATCAGGAAAAACTCCCTCTCCATCCCACATCTAAAGTGTGGAGTGTTTGGCGTTGGCGTTTTAGGGGGAAAGTCAGTGGATTGTAAGAATGTCTGAGGGGCAAAGTATGTGGGTTTTCCTGTGCTCTTTTTAAAAGATCAAAAGACAGATACGGTTGTCTTCTTGTATATTCTTCAAAGCGTCGTCAACATGTTTCATTTTGGTGTTGCAGATTTAACAAGATTCTTGTCAAAGTCAGCTGACTCCAGTAGCTTGACAAACTGCAATAGGCCTACCATAAAAAAGTTTGTGAGAATTGTCTTTGGCAAGTTTCTTTGTTAATTTTTATCCCCAGCAAGTTACCCACAGGCGGCGGGATGGTGAGCAACACACCCATGTTTGGAATTGGCTATATTTGGAGTTTCTAGTTGTTCAATAGGTTCCAGAGATGGTTTGAGAATTTTTTTTGACTGTGGCAATTTTGATAATTTCAAAGGTTTTTTTTAATCTTATGGAAAGAAGCATGTTGTGTATTGGGAGAAGTGTAATTATCTGGAATTGTGATTAAGAATTTGAAGGGCTTACTGCTTGCTTGGTACCCGCTTGATGAAAAATAATTTCAGCATGACTAATTAGAGAAGTAATGATTGACAGAAAGTATTCACCTCTTCTGAGTTGAAAAGGTATTCAGCTGAATACTTGGAATATTCAACACATGACTTCATAGTTAACCATTTATTTTATGATCAATATAAACATATTAAGAATGAGATTTTTACTAATTATTTGCAGTGTTTAATGTATAATAGATATATTTAAAGTATTTTGCTTCCTTTGTTTTTGTGAGAATGAGACACAATTACAATCCTGGTTAAAACTGAATTGTCTGCAAATGTCTCCCCTACCAGCCTTTATTTCTCCAGGCAAGGCTTTCTCAGCAAAAGCACATTTTTAAACACTCTTCTTCATATTCATACGCTTAAGATAGATCAACACACAGGGGCTGCCTAGTACTACCAATCATCCACTGTTTGTCACTTAATATCCACCTTGGGGTTGCAACAGTTTAAATGTTTTAAAAGTCTTGCTCAAGAGCACTTATTACAATTAGTCATGACAATTCATGATTCATTCAGTGATTTACCCGAGTCAGTTTTTTTTACGTACGTTCAGTTTGTGGATGTTTGAATTAATGACTGTGTTGCCCAGTTTCATTTAAGAATCACAACCCTAATATCTCCTACCATACCACAAGTTTTTTTGTTGTTGTGTTTTCCTCAAGTTATTACTAATACTAACATGCCGTGAAATCGCTCTCTTTTCCACTTTGTCCTTGCCTTCCCCCATCTTGTCACAGCAAATGGTGATGAGCCTGCGGGTGTCAGAGCTGCAGGTCTTGCTGGGCTACGCTGGGCGTAACAAGCATGGACGCAAACATGAGCTGTTGACCAAGGCCCTACATCTGCTCAAGGCTGGCTGCAGCCCCGCCGTGCACATGAAGATCAAGGAGCTCTACCGAAGACGCTTCCCTGCAAAGATGGTCTCCCCCTCAGAACTGGCCCTGCCTGGACCACACCACCCTGCTTCTGGAGGACTGGGTGGGGGAGGGGGCGCTGCACTGCCTGCCGGCTTAACCCAGCTGGCGTACGAGGGTCACGCAGGTCACGGCGGAGCACCATCACCAGCTGCCTTGTTACCCTTATCGTTGCTTGGTCCTGGGAAGCACGAGTTGAGTGGGCTGACACACCACCTGCCCACCTCAGCCACGCTGCACCCAGTCCATCCTGACGTCAAACTTCAGAGGCTGCCCTTTTACGATATGCTGGATGAGCTCATCAAGCCCACGAGTCTAGGTGAGGGATTGTGTTTATGTCAAGAAGTGTCGAGTTTTAGAGAGTGGTGGTAAATTGATATGGTGTTGCATATATTGTAGAAATGTCTTAATTGTACACCACAATGCAAGACACAACAAATGTCCTCAATTGGTCAAAAATTTCGATGAGGATGTATTATTACATGACACATCTTAAAAGTGCTATGTGTAATAGTACTTGAATCTTCACTTCTATTGTTCAGTGGTGTGAATAATAATAACAAATCAAAGCAAACAAGGTAAACAAATTCTCAAATGGAAAGGTAGCAAGTACACAGCTTGAATGCTGACATCTGCTAGTGCCCTCAGTAGATATTGCTCATTGTGATCGCTGCATAGTTTTTTGAGGACTGATTCTTTTTGGGGGGGTGGCGACTCAAACAAAAATAATCTTAGCGAACCCAGCTTCTGTGTGTTTAAATGCAAAAATGTGGGATGGGGTTAGGCAGGGGGTTGGCTGGCCGTTTACATTGTTCAGTCAGTGCCATTCAGGAAACCCTGCTGATATTTACTAGTCATACTTAAGGAAAGTCAAAATGTTACACAGAACACTTTCTAAAGCTGCTCTGTTAGATCAGCAAGGACTTGTTGCTACAATATTTTTGTCTCAGTGAGTGGGAATTCTATGAGCAAGTTGGACAAACATGCATTTTAGCTTTTGGGCAGTTGGCTTGCAGATAGTGGTCAGTGTAATAATGATTTTAAAACCAAGCAATTCTTTTAAATTTTGGGTTTGTGGTGTAGAACTTTATACCTGTTTAGTTTTTAATTTGTCCATATAACCAGAAATCTCAGGTTGTTGAGCCAGGCTTATCCTGTGCTCTGAACTTTTTAATTGAGAATGACAATTTCTATGAGAAATGTTTTTGAGTGTCATCTCAGGTAAGCCATTTTTCTTAAACATGCAATTAGACTGAATGACATGAATATTTAGACCTATATAGAATTTTTCTCTGGCATACCGATCATTCCACCAAACCCCAGAGAACACTGAAATCTGAGTAACCCGTGTTTTGAAAAGGCCTATCAACCCTGTTAGTGTTTTACTGCCACTGTGTTAACAGGGTATGGTAAAGTTAAACCAAAGCTCCCATTTGCACATTCCACGGAGTAAATATGAGCCAATGTTGACAACCAAAGTGTGAACATAAAATATCATTCACTGCCCTTGTGTCACATGAAGGTATTTCCAATAAGAGACATGGGTGTCACAGTGAATAAACAGAGCATCCTTCAACCCCAGGACTGGGCTCAAGCCCTGACATTGAATCTTTACTTGTGCCAAAAGGGTTTGTTTTACAGCATGACCCTGCCTTCTGACATTGTATTAATTATTATTATTATTATTAGTAGTAGTAGTAGTAGTAGTAGTAGTAATGTCTCATATCTAACAAGTTTCTTCACGAGATCAGCTGTTATTGGATTATTCATTTGATGTTTCAAGCTAATGCTTTATACAAGGGAACAGTGGTTCGGACATCACTGCTGTGCTGCAGCAGGATAAAATAATCCCACAACCTGGGCTGGAATGTAAAATTTGATATGGTAACATTTAGATATGAAAAATGGAATTTGCTATACTTCTGTTAGATAGCATATTTGTCCAGTCTCGAATGCCATGTTTGTGTGTTATACAATGACATTTCCAGCAGCTCTTTGCTCATTCCCTGTACTAAATGCTTTGTTTCGTTAGCAGAAAAGGGGTTAAAACAAATATTGTGAAGTTTTAAAGCACACTTGTCATAGATATCAGTGTTTGCTCTGCTTTTGGGCATGGTCAGTGAATGGAAAAAAAAAAACATAGTTCCAATTACCCTTACAGCTTCCCTTACGCAGCTCTTGTCATATTTAATATATGTCGAAAACTGCCCATTATTCTCTTTTGGTAAAATTTGTTGTTGAAATAGTTGTGGATCCAATGCTCAGGCCACATTTTGTGTGGTACGACTCCCACGTCTCTGGGATATATTGCAAGTATATGGAAATGTCTACATTTTCCTGCATTAGCATTTTAATGGACTAAGAGACCATCTAGTGATTAATTTGCCTGCGGATGCATGTACAAACACATTGCTTGCAGCTCTGTCATCACATCATCTCTCTCTCTCTCTCCCTCTCCCTGCCTCCACCATTCTCACTCTCTCCATCTCCTGCACATGTTCCCTCACTACCACCCTGCCCGCTTTCGCTCTCCTCCTCCTGCCTCATTTGCTCACTCTTTCTTGCTGTCATTGGTAAGAATTTGCATGCAAAGTGATGAAATCACACAGGCATACATACACCTGTATCCACAGAACACACCCTCCCATCATTTGTATTTGAATCACACATGTTGCTGCCACACACACAAATGCAAATCAAACACAAACCAGAAACCCAAACATATAAGTTCATATAAATAATGCATATTGATCATATTATTCTCTGAGAGGTAGAGGGAGAGAGCAGGAAAAAGCCTGAGGATGAGGATGCAACTGATTTCAGGAGGCTGAAGATTTGAATTGGTTGCAGATGAATGATACTCAGCTGTAGCTTTGAGGAGCTGACCCTCTTTATCCTAATAATAATGGAGAGCGGTAATGAAGCCACTTGATTAATCATAATTCACTCTCCTAGGCAGACTGTTGGGAAGCCTCTCCCAACTCCCCAATCTCTCTCTCTCTCTCTCTCTCTCTCTCTCTCTCTCTCTCTCTCTCTCTCTCTCTCTCTCTCTCTCTCTCTCTCTCTCTCTCTCTCTCTCTCTCTCTCTCGCCATTCTCTTTCACCTTCTCTCCCTCTTCCATGTCTGCTTGTTAAATTAATCTTCTCTCCCACTCATCCTTCCTCTCTCTCTCTCTCTCTCTCTCTCTCTCTCTCTCTCTCTCTCTCTCTCTCTCTCTCTCTCTCTCTCTCCCCCTCCCTCCGCCATTATTGTTAGAGCTCTTGTTGCCTTGCCTCCTGTTCTCCCTCTTGCTCGCTTGCTCAGCCACTTGCTCATTTTCTTTGGCCCCCATCCCCCCCGTTCGCTTGCTTTCCCAGTTCATCATTATCTCTCTTGATGCATCACTCACTCACTCACTCACTCACTCACTCACTCACTCTCTCTCTTTTTCTCTATTACTCTGACCTACCGTTAACTCTGCCCATTTCCTCCCTCATTCCTAGGCTTCTGCTCTGTCTTATCAGTCAGAGAAAGGTCAGCTGGCCCACAGTTTAGCTCCGTCGTCTTGTTTAACAAACTGGGCGATGGTCTCTGGCTGCAGTGTTTCTTCTTCTGTTGCGGCGTCAATGGATGTCGAACTCCAGTCTCATCTCTGTCATTATCCATTTGCCGTAGAGGAGGAACACCTCTGTATTCGTTATGGATATCAATGTGGTGTGCGTACATTATACATGATTTAATCACCATATCGCTGGGAAAGAATACAAGCCCATTTCAGTTTGGATGAGTGTCTCATACAGTATGTCTTGTCTTCTCATAAAATTCATACAATGGGGCCAAAACACCTTTTAACATGATGGTTGACAGATCATGTGTTGTGTATTTAGATTTAAGTGCTTTTAGAGGCATTTTCACATCATGTTGTTTTTGCATATTGATAGAGACATAGGTACACTAATGCATTCTCTTTAGACATCCATGACAGTAACTTTAATGGATGCTGTTGTCCTGTATGTAGTCTTTTGCATCTTAAATACCTTTTGAGTACTAGTTTATATTGCTGAATTCTTAGCTTGAAGATGTAATTATATCAAAAACATTGAGTCTTTTGGCAGTCTTGGGTGCCAAATTAGAAAAAAAGAACAAATAACTGTAAACATCTCTACATGTTGCTTATTTTAAATTGTAATTTCTTGTCATTTCATTGTTAAATTCACAAAAATGGCATGCATCTGAACTTTGTCCTTAAACAAGATTGCTTCCTCTTGCACAGGAAGGCCTGTGACAGAAAATTGACTTGAAATGAATCCACATTAGCATTCGTGCACCAGTATTATACATCTTATTTCAGGGTTTCCACATGGAAAACCTGGAAATGTATTGACAAGTCAAAAAACAGCTTCAAGAAAGGCCATGCCTGTTTTAAGCTGCTTTCTGTGCATAAATGATGACAAGAATCATCATTATTAATTGATAACACCAGCATTAGCTTGACTTGGGGCTATTTTCAGGAGTCCAATATTTTATTTTATTTTTTGTGACACAAAGTGAGCAAAAAGACAGACACAAAGCAACAGTAATGACTTGTGCATTTACTCCCTGCATTCTGTTTTGCGAAGATGAATTAAGCACCAGTATGCCCTAGCCTAGCCAGTTGTTTTTGATACAGTTAGGAATACTTAAGGATTGGCGTCTCAAAACCACATCGACAAGATATATAAAATGTAAACGCTTGTATGTGAAAATTAACACCCCCCTTGCAACCTAGTGCAACCTCTAGTTTATACAAAACACTAAAAGCAGAATCATTGTGTTGCTGTCCCTCAAGAATTGTGAAAGATAAATTCATTAACGAAAATCCACGCCCTCAAAATAAATCAACCATTGCTTTACACAGTATGCACAATGACGGAGGTCCCCATACCACTCTGCCGTCACAAAATTCTGAGATTATAAGAGAGCAAAGCAAACACTATCAAAATCTACTGTGGGAATGAGCCAGACATTCAGCAATGATTGTGTGACTGGGTCCTTAATTAGCTGGTTCACCAACATACAACTGTCTTATTACAGATCTAACAGTACCACTGAGCATAGTATATGTTGCCAAACTGCAGAGAACAGTCAGTTTTGTTAATGTCCCATTCATAATAAGATATAGAAATAAAATGTGACTTTTCCCATAGCACTGCAATTCATTATTCCCCACAATGCACGTCAGTGAAAATCGAAATCATGTGCCAGGGTTGTTGAGAGTGTACTGAGGTAATTTGATCTTGTACCTGTTATCATTAAGGAAAAATATGTTTTATTAAAGAAAACAGATTTAAAGGAATCAGATTTTGCAAGTATCCTGAAACCGTCTTTTTGCAGCACAGAGTATGATTGACATTGCCCTTCTAATCTTATTTCTAAATTAGAAGAGACTGGGAAACTCCTAAAACACACACACATACACATACATACATACACACCACACGTTAGAATATTTTGCATACATCCAAAAGCTTTTCCACACAAACTTATGTACTTGCAAAGTGCTACAAGTTGTACAAGCCTCCTCTAAGATGGGATGTATAGTCATTTAAATAGCTCACTTAGCATCCTTAGCAAAATGTATTGCAATGGTCAGGCAATCCCACACCTGTCAACACACTAGGTTTACTCAGCAAAGGCTCCTCAATAGCCAATGCAAAACCCCACTTTCACACAACGGACATACTGGGAGCGCCCACTGACTAGCTGGGGGGAAACATGCATTACATTGCAATGTAAAATGCATTACATATGCGTGTTGGGAGTAAGTGGCTGTTTATTGTAAAGAAAATAGAAACATAAATTACAGCATCCATCCATTATCCAAACCGCTAATCCTGCTCTCAGGGTCACAGGGATACTGGAGCCTATCCCAGCAGTCATTTGGCGGCAGGCAGGGAGACACCCTGGACAGGCCACCAGGCCATTGTAAATATAGTTGTTATGTAATTTGAATCTGGAGAAAAAATATCTTTAATTGGAGCTAAATTCATAGCCTACATCCCCCTCACAAGTAGAACTACCCAAGTCTACAAAGAAGTTGAAATGGCTCAACAACTCCAACCTATGCATTAACTCTCCCACCCACCCTTCCCATGTCTGACAAATGTGAAAATCAACAAATTATGGATAAAATGTAATTGATATTAGCAGGATGTCAACATATGGGCATCAATGCAGCATCATTGAGTAGGGAAACAGTCCTTCAGTCAGAAGGTCTGGATGCAGCCCCTGTAAGTGTCCTTAATACTGAATCCCTATTATTGTTCCATAGCTGACTTTACTCTGTCATCGCTGTGGAGGAAGCAGACAGTGTCATAAATAATATCAACTATAAAAGCCACAGTGTAGTGTTTCTAAACATTCACAACACAAAAGCCAATAATACATACCTACAGTCACTACCTAAAAGAAACCTGGCATTCACCAAGCCATGCCCTGACCCATACTTGATCCCAAAGTATTTATCTCGTTTCAAACAGTGTTGCCATCTCGCAGTGAAGGATAATCAACAAAGAAGCATAGGCTACACTCAGCCATAAACGCAAATTATAAAATTACTTCCCACTCTGAGTCCATAAAGCTATATGAAATAATGATGCGTCTGTGAGAAGTTTTACATGGTGTCACCCAGCATGACTTTTTATTGTGGAGCCTTCTAGCATATCAGTGTAGGACGTGGTTGGTGGTAAAAGGGCTTTGCATGTATGTTGTTCTGCTCGAAAACATTTGAGTGTAACTTCTTTCTGATATACATAATCATGGATATGTGCATGTGCAGCTTTGGGGTGTACCAAATAAAGAAAAAGTACCAAAACCACTAACAAGTTAATACACTCCACCAGGGCTTCACCCTGTTAGAGACAGGCTAGCATTGAGCACGTTCTCTAGCTAGCTCACACATCTTCGAAACAAAAACAAATTCAGAAGCCATTCCTACCCTTACCCACTGTGTGTATGCATGTGTATGTCTGCATGCATATTTTTGTGTCATATATAATATATGTACACTTAACTACCTTGTGGGGTCAAAATTAGCAATGTTAGTATTCTTTATGCAAACCAGTAGGTACGCACAAGCACAAGCTTGCACAAGCTACCTTGCAACTAGTGTCCCCCCCGGTTTCAAGAATAAGTACGCTAACAATAACAACTTTGTGTCAGTATAACTGAAGGGGAAAAATTTAGCATTTTTTTCTCCACACAGTGTAGCCTGCAGACTAGCTGCGCTAAAGTTGAATCATAGCCTAGTTACGCTAGTGTTCCCTACACAAAGCTCTACCTCAGTGAGCTGCCCAGGTATATTTAAGAGACCCATTTTTAACAATTTTCTGTTTTGAAACTGTCTATTAAAACGTTACCATCCGCAATTGATTAACCGGGATACAATAGTGGGGTACATTAGAATCTTTTGTCTCTTCAGGTTATTGCAATTAAAAAGGACTAACAACGCTAAGTTTAGATGACTAATTTTTCGTACTGTCTAGCATTGTTTAACAAAGATAAGGTATATTCATTGCTAATAAAGAAACATGTACAAACCAGACATGTATTGCTCAGTTTTCACAAACACATTACAAAAACACAAATGGGGATACACTTTCACTTTCCACTCATATTACACTGGCTCTGCCAAGCTCCCATCTTACAGACATAACATAGTGTATGGAGCACCGGTAGATGGGTTTCACACCATCCCAGTATGATTCTGCCTTGATCAAAACAACACCATGTTGGCAGGAATCTGGAGACATTTCAGCTGAATTTTTTTTTTTCATCCAATTTTGACAAGTTAGGTAGCTTTTTTGTGCCGTAGGTTTTTACAACTAGAGGGGGCAAGGGAAAAGGAGATCTTTTTAATCGCTTCCCAAAAGATCATTAAAAGTGAAATAAAAGGACGAGTATGTAGGATTTAATGGCATCTAGTGGTGAGATTGCAGATTGCAACCAACTGAATACTACACTCACCCCTCTCTCTCCAAGAGAGTAGGACATTTTTTCTTCTTCATCTATGTTGTATATATATATATATTCTGATGAGTAGGCTATTGATATGTCTTACCAATGCTAATGTATAGCACAGTTGCTGTGGCTATATGAGGACATGCTTTCTTTCATAGATTTTGAAGTAACTACCAAAGTCAGGATAATTACACAAGAAGCAGAAAGTACCTGCAAAAACTTAATAAAACTTGTGCTAGCGTCTCTCACACTCTCATTTATTCTCTGTACAGCATGAGCAAATTTTGCAGAGATTGTACCCCAGTTAATCAATTGTGGATGGTAATGTTTTAATAGACAGTTTCAAAAGAGGAAATTGTTAAAAGTGGGTCTCTTAAATATACCTGGACAGCTCACCAAGGTAGAGCTTTGTGTAAGAACTAGCGTAACTAGGCTATGATTCAACTTTAGCACAGCTAATCTGCAGCCTACATTGTGTGGGGAAAAATGTTAAATTTTACCCTTTGGTTATACTGACACAAAGTTTTTATTGTTAGTGTACTTACTCTTGAAACCTGGGGGAGCACTAGTTGCAAGGTAGCTTGTGATTAGCCGTACCTACTAGTTTAAATAAAGAATACTAACATTGCTAATTTTGACCCCACAAGGTAGTTAAGTGTGTATATATATATATATATATATATATATATATATATATATATATATATATTATATATGACACATAAATACGCATGCACACATGCACACATGCATACACACAGTGGGTAAGGGTATAAATGGCTTCTGAATTTGTTTTTGTTGCGAAGATGTGTGAGCTAGCTAGAGAACGTGCTCAATTCTAGCCTGTCTCTAATAGGGTGAAGCCCAGCTGGAGTGTATTAACTTGTTAGTGGTTTTGGTACTTTTTCTTTATTTGGTACACCGCAAAGCTGCACATGCACATAACTATGATTATGTATATCAGAAAGAAATGTTCAAATGTTCTCAGGCAGAACAAAATACCTGCAAAACCCTTTTACCACCAACCACGTTCTACACTAATATGCTGGAAGGCTCCACAATAAAAAGTCATGCTGGGTGACACCATGTAATACTTCTCACAGACACATACATTATTTCATGTAGCTTTATGAGCTCAAAGAACGGGAAGCCATTTTATAATTTGTGTTTATGGCTGAGTGTAGCCTATGCTTCTTTGTTGATGTTCCTTCATTGCAAGATGGCAACACTGTTTGAAATTAGATAAATACTTTGTTTGGGATCAAGTATGGGTCAGGGCAGGCTCGGTGAATGCCAAGTTTCTTTAAGGTAGTGACTGTAGGTGTGTATTTTTGGATTTTGTTCTGTGAATGTTTAGAAACACTACACTGTGACTTATATATATATATATATATATATATATATATATATATATATGTGTGTGTGTGTGTGTATGTATAGTATATATGTGTGTATATATATATATATGTGTGTGTCTCCATCCATTATCCAAACCGCTTACCCTGCACAGGGTCGCAGGGATGCTGGAGCCTATCCCTGCAGTCACTGGGCGGCAGGTCGGGAGACACCCTGGACAGGCTGCCAGTCCATCACAGGACCCACACACACACACATTCACACCTAGGGACAATTTAGTATGGCTGATTCACCTGACCTGCATGTCTTTGGACTGTGGGTGGAAACCGGAGCACCCGGAGGAAACCCACGCAGACATGGGGAGAACAAGCAAACTACACACACACACACACACATATACACTCACTGGCCACTTTATTAGGTACACCTTGCTAGTACCGGGTTGGACCCCCTTTTGCCTTCAGAACTGCCTTAATCCTTCGTGGCATAGATTCAACAAGGTACTGGAAACATTCCTCAGAGAGTTTGGTCCATATTGACATGATAGCATCACGCAGTTGCTGCAGATTTGTCGGCTGCACATCCATGATGCGAATCTCCCGGTCCACCACATCCCAAAGGTGCTCTATTGGATTGAGATCTGGTGACTGTGGAGGCCATTTGAGTACAGTGAACTCATTGTCATGTTCAAGAAACCAGTCTGAGATGATTCGAGCTTTATGACATGGCGCATTATCCTGCTGGAAGTAGCCATCAGAAGATGGGAACACTTTGGTCATAAAGGGATGGACATGGTCAGCAACAATACTCAGGTATGCTGTGGCGTTGACACGATGCTCAATTGGTACTAAGGGGCCCAAAATGTGCCGAGAAAATATCCCCCACACCATTACACCACCACCACCAGCCTGAACCGTTGATACAAGGCAAGATGGATCCATGCTTTCATGTTGTTGACGCCAAATTCTGACCCTACCATCCGAATGTCGCAGCAGAAATCGAGACTCATCAGACCAGACAACGTTTTTCCAATCTTCTATTGTCCAATTTTGGTGAGCCTGTGCGAATTGTAGCCTCAGTTTCCTGTTCTTAGCTGACAGGAGTGGCACCCGGTGTGGTCTTCTGCTGCTGTAGCCCATCTGCCTCAAGGTTCGACGTGTTGTGCGTTCAGAGATGCTCTTCTGCATACGTCGGTTGTAATGAGTGGTTATTTGAGTTACTGTTGCCTTTCTATCAGCTCGAACCAGTCTGGCCATTCTCCTCTGACCTCTGGCATCAACAAGGCATTTTCGCCCACAGGACTGCCGCTCACTGGATATTTTCTCTTTTCCGGACCATTCTCTGTAAACCCTAGAGATGGTTGTGCGTGAAAATCCCAGCAGATCAGCAGTTTCTGAAATACTCAGACCAGCCCGTCTGGCACCAACAACCATGCCACGTTCAAAGTCACTTAAATCACCTTTCTTCCCCATTCTGATGCTCGGTTTGAACTGCAGCAGATCGTCTTGACCATGTCTACATGCCTAAATGCATTGAGTTGCTGCCATGTGATTGGCTGATTAGAAATTTGCGTTAACGAGCAGTTGGACAGGTGTGCCTAATAAAGTGGCCGGTGAGTGTATATACAGTGCATCCGGAAAGTATTCACACTCCTTCACTTTCCCCACATTTTGTTATGTTACAGCCTTATTCCAAAATGGATTAAATTCCTTTTTTTCTCATCAATCTACACACAATACCCCATAATGACAAAGTGAAAAAGGTTTTGTAGAAATTTTAGCAAATTTATTAAAAATAAAAAACTGAAATATTGCATGTACGTAAGTATTCACACCCTTTGCTATGACACTCAAAATTGAGCTCAGGTTCATCCTGTTACCACTGATCATCCTTGAGATGTTTCTACATCTTGGTTGGAGTCCACCCGTAGTAAATTCAATTGATTGGACATGATTTGGAAAGGCACACACCTGTCTATATAAGGTCCCACTGTTTACAGTGCATGTCAGAGCAGAAACCAAGCCATGAAGTCAAAGGAATTGTCTTTGGACCTCCGAGACAGGATTGTATCGAGGCACAGATCTGGGGAAGGGTACAAACAATTTCTACAGCTTTGAAGTTCCCTAAGAGCACAGTGGTCTCCATCATTCATAAATGGAAGAATTTTGGATCCACCAGGACTCTTCCAAGAGCTGGCCGCCCAGCCAAACTGAGTAATCGGGGGAGAAGGGCCTTGGTCAGGGAGGTGACCAAGAACCTGATGGTCACTGTGGCAGAGCTCCAGCGTTCCTCTGTGGAGATGGGAGAACCTTCCAGAAGGACAACCATCTCTGCAGCACTCCACCAATAAGGCCTTTATGGTAGAGTGTCCAGACGGAAGCCTCTGCTCAGTAAAAGGCACATGACAGCCCGCTTGGAGTTTGCCAGAAAGCACCTAATGGACTCTCAGACCATGAGAAACAAGATTCTCTGGTCTGATGAAACCAAGATTGAACTTTTTGGCCTGAATGCCAAACGTCACGTCTGGAGGAAACCAGGCAACTCTCATCACCTTGCTAATACCATCCCTACAGTGAAGCATGGTGGTGGCAGCAGCATCATGCTGTGGGGACAACGACAACGACCCTAAGCACACAGCCAAGACAACGAAGGAGTGGCTTTGGGACAAGTCTATGAATGTCCTTGAGTAGCCCAGCCAGAGCCCAGACTTGAACCCCATTGAAAATCTCTGGAAAGAACTGAAAATAGCTGTGCAGCGATGCTCCCCATCTAACCTTACAGAGCTCGAGAGGATCTGCAGAGAAGAATGGGAGAAATACCCCAAATATAGGTGTGCCAAGCTTGTAGCTTCATACCCAAGAAGACTTGAGGCTGTAATCACTGCCAAGGGTGCCTCAACCAAGTACTGAGTAAAGGGTGTGAATACTTATGTACATGCAATATTCCAGTTTTTTATTTTTAGTAAATATGCAAAAATTTCTACAAAACCCTTCTCACTTTGTCATTAAGGGGTATTGTATGTAGATTGATGACAAAAAAGGAATTTAATCAATTTTGGAATAAGGCTGTAACATAACAAAATGTGGGGAAAGTGAAGGGGTGTGAATACTTTCTGGATGCACTGTATATATATATATTTTTTTAAATAGCTCAAAGTTGTTAAATGGCAGAACAAGCTTGTTTCGTGCTCAATGTTTATTGAGCATCAACATCAGCTGCTTGTTCTGCCACTGTGTTTCCATTGTGGTCCAAAATGATTCCTTCGCCTGTGTTTTGCAGCAAAAATCAATGGCTTTGGATAGTAACTCTTTGCTTATGGAGGGGTAGAACTCACAGATATAAAAACATATAAATTTGCAGTTCTTCTTATCATCTGTGTTCTTAAACCATTCTAATACTTAGTCTGTGTTTTTCCATTGGTTTACGGGGACTTTTTTCTAGATTTGATCATTAATCTTTTCGATGACTTTTTTTACTTATCTTTCTGATTTCCGGTTTGGTGGGGTTGATCAGTCTACATGTTGGTTTGTTTAAAAAGTTCGGTTTGTGGTCCTTCAGGGTGATACAAGCTTGGTTCTGGGCAGTGACATCAATGCGGTTGTCTAACTTTAGGTCCAAGGCGATTTTTATGTCTTTCATCATTACTTCTCTTTCAGCGATCTCTGCGGCCCTCGTGTATGTGTGTGTGTGTGTAGATATACTATATGGACAAAAGTATTGGGACACATGGCCATTACACCTACAGGAGCTTTTATGACTTCCCATTCTAAATCCATAGGCATTAATATGGAGTTGGTCCACCCCTTTGCAGCTATAACAGCTTCCACTCTTCTGGGAAGGCTTTCCACAAGATCTTTGAGTGTGTGTCTGTGGGAATTTTTGCCCATTCATCCAGAAGAGCATTTGTGAGGTCAGCAACTGATGTTGGATGAGAAGACCTGGCTCGCAATCTCCATTCTAGTTCATCCCAAAGGTGTTCGATGGGGTTGAGGTCAGGGCTCTGTGCGGGCCAGTCAAGTTCTTCCACACCAAACTCACCCAGCTATGTTGTAATGGACCTTGCTTTGTGCACTGGGACACAGTCGTGCTGTAACAGAAAAGGGCCTTCCCCAAATTGTTCCCACAAAGTTGGAAGCATAGAATTGTCCAAAATGCCTTGGTATGCTGAAGCATTACAATTTCCCTTCACTGGAACTAAGGGGCCTAGCCCAACCCCTGAAAAAAAAAACCATACCATTATTCCTCCTCCACCAAACTTTACAGTTGTCACAATGCAATCAGGCAGGTAACGTTCTCCTGGCATCCACCAAACCCAGACTCATCCATCAGACTGCCAGACAGAGAAGCGTGATTCGTCACTCCACATAACACGTTTCCACTGCTCCAGAGTCCAGTGGTAGCGTCCTTTACACCACTCCGTCCAACACTTGGCATTGTGCTTGGTGATGTAAGGCTTGCATGCAACTGCTCGGCCATGGAAACCCATTCTGTGAAGCTCCCGGTGCACAGTTTTTGTGCTCATGTTAATGCCAGAGGAAGTCTGGAACTCTGCAGTTATTGAGTCAACAGAGCGTTGGCGACTTTTACGCACTGTGCACCTCAGTACTCACTGATCCCGCTGTGTGACTTTGTGAGATCTGCCACTTCGTGGCTGAGTTGCTGTTGTTCCTAAACGCTTCCACTTTTCAATAATACCACTTACAGTTGACTGTGGAATATCTAGCGGGGAAGAAATTTCCCGAACTGACTTATTGCAAAGGTGGCATCCTATGACAGTACCACGCTTGAATTCACTGAGCTCTTCAGAACGACCCATTCTTTCACAAATGTTTGTAAATACAGACTGCTTGGCCAGCTGCTTGATTTTATACACCTGTGGCAATGGGTCCGAATGAAACACCTGAATTCAGTGATTAAGAGGTGTGCCCCAATACTTTTGTCCATATATATATATATATAGTGCGAACAGGCAGGAAGTGGAGATCCCAGGAAGGTCTGGGAATAGCTGAGTCTCGGCTGAGACACAGGGCTTTGGTGGGCACAGTGGCAACTGGGTGAGCACAGTGGCAACTGGACGGGCCGGGCTGGGAGCCATCCCACAACCTCTCTATGGTAAGGCCCATGGCAAGGACAAACGCCATCTAGTCTTGGAGGAGGTGCGGGTAGACGTCGAGGAGGAAAGGACCAGCAGAATGGTGGGCATGTGGCAGCAGGGAGCATGGACACGGTGGGAGGTGCGATGGAGAGGAAGATATCCTGGGCAGATATCTGGTAGGCTGAACCGCAGTGGATCAAGTTCATAGTACAAGCTGTGTATGATGTTCTGCCTATCCCAGCACATCTCCCATCTCTGGGGCAAGATTGATTCTCCTTCATGTCCTCTGTGCCCTGGAAAAGGTTCATCCGAGCACATCCTCAGCAGCTGCTCATCAGCCCTGGAGGAGGGCCATTACCACTGACAACATGACCAGGTGCTGAAGACAGTTGCAGAGGCCATCTCCAAAGCTGTGGCCAACAACAAGCAAGCCTGCGGACAGAGGAACATTGCCTTTGTCAGGGCTGGTGAGCAGCCTCAGTCACAGCCCAGATCAGCAGCTGGTCCTTACCTCTGCATCAGAACAGGAGCTGCGAGTCGACTTGGGGGGGGGGGGCAGCTCAGGTTCCCGGACTACATTATGACAACTTTGTTGAGGCCAGACATAGTGCTATCATTAGTGTTACGGCCCTAGTGCCGCGTGTCTGTAATTTTCCCTCTCCAGGTAATGCCCCGCCTCCTGTGGAACTTCTGAACTCTTCAAAATGGGTGCTCCTTATAGAGCTGACGGTTCTCTGAGAGGACCGGATGGAGGACGCAAATGAGCAGAAGCGGTCCAAGTACCAGGAGCTGGTGGATCAGTACCGGAGGAGAGGCTGTAAGGCGTGTTATGAGCCCATTGAAGTGGAGTGTAGAGGCTTTGCTGGCCGCTCACTGTGCAAGGTCTACACTCTACTTGGCATCACTGGGGCTGCTAAAGGGAAAGCCATCAAGCCTTCCATGGAAGCTGCAGAGAGGGCCTTCAGATGGCTTCGGATCGGAAGGAGTGATCTGTGGGCCAATGCTGCTGGGACACAGGTCAGGGCCTGATCAACCCTGACTGGGTCGCCTGAGTGAGGTTGTATGATGTTGAAACACCCGAAACACCCGAGGACCTTGGGAAACATCATTGATGATGTGTCCCAGTGCATCCTAAGATGTATCTTTGAGTCATATACAGGACCATTGTGGTGAAGAGGGAGCTGAGCTGGAAGGCAAAGCTCTCAATTTACCAATAAATCTTCATTCCAACCCTCACCTATGGTCATGAGCTTTGGGTAGTGACTGAAAGGGTGAGCTCGTGGATATAAGCGGCTGACATTAGTTTCCTCCATAGGGTGTCTGGGCTCAGCCTTAGAGATAGGGTGAGGTGCTGAGACATCTGGAGGGAGCTCAGAGTAGAGCAGCTGCTCCTTCGCATCAAAAGGAGCCTCTTGAGGTGGTTCGGGCATCTGATTTGGAGGCCCCCTGGTCGTCTTCCTTTGGAGGTTTTCCGGGCACGTCCAACTGGGGGGAGACCCTGGGGTAGACCCAGAACTCGCTGGAAGGACTACATGTCCAATCTGGCCTGGGAATGTCTTGGGATCCCCCAGGGGGAGCTGGGGACATTGCTGGGGAGAGGGACATCTGGAGTGCCCTACTTAGCTTGCTGCCACCGTGACCCAACCCCGGAAAAGCGGCTGATGATGAGATGAGTTAAGTTGTTACAACTAAGCATTTTAAAGAACTGTTTTTTTTTGTAAGTACATATCTCTCAACACGGTTATAGTTCCTGGAGTTACAGGTGCTATTCCTGTGTTGCAGATGCATATTGAATATTTTGGCAGATCTGTGCTCTCACTGTAATTTGATAGTGTTTCAGGACACAGAATTTGTTACATACATGTGAGTGGAAAAGTTGAATTGAGAGTTGGCCTTTGGAGGGGTTACTGTGTGAGAATTAGACAGTCTGGTGGACTAGTTTTCAGACAATGTACCTGTCCACCATTGCATACTTACTTTTATGCTCTGTTTAAGTGAGGGTCTGTGTTATGTTTGTATTTTGGACAAGGTATACTTAACTAAAATGATCCTCTCTAATCAAAACCCTAATAAGTTTAGTTCTAAAGAGATGTGTTTCAAATCACTGTGAAAACAGTCTTTGCTTTGAGTAAAGAGGGATCCCTGGTCTCCATCCTTTCTGTTGGCCCATGTTTTAAGGGACTGTTGGTTAAATAAAACAGCCAGGGGGTACTACATGGAAAGTTGATTGTGGATAATAAATCAATTCAGTGCACACATACACCACATTCTATTTTAGTTTAATTTCATTTTGAATTAAAGAATATTTGCATTCTGTTTTGTTTCACTGGTAAAGAATTTCCTATTCCATTAATATAGTGATTTCATCTCTGATGAAAGTAAAAACAAAAAACCCCAAAAGGTTATGACAGACTGGCATGTTTGTATGCAGACAAATTTCAGTTTATGTCACCCACTCTGGGCAAATCCCACCATGTGTGTGCATGTGTCTACTGTGTAGGTGTGGTTGTATGTCTGTGAGCACATGCATGTGAATGCCTGAATACCTATGTGTGTGTATGTTAAACAATCAGACTATCAGCCTTTCTCAGTGCCTCTAAACCACATGCATTGTAATAGCAGAGACATATAGGGGGAGGGGGGGGGTTAAGCAGGAGAGGACAGAGGGAGTGAGAGAGAGCAATTGAGGACAGAGGGGGAGAGAGCACTTTCTATTTATAGCCATTGTGCCCAGAGAGGGAGAAGACTGTTATTGGGAAGCACACTCAAAGTGCACATAATTTTGTTCTGCAGTACACAGACAGCCACAAATATGGCTGTCCCTCAAACGCACGCACACACTACGCAAATTGTAAATGTGGTAGATAAAGTAGTGCTTCCATTTTTGCAATGGGGCTACGATTAAAAGCTTTCTATTACAAGCTGATGAGAAGGGAAATCTGATTGGTCTGATAAATATCCCCCTTTAACTCCTAAACAGATAAATGTTACATCCATGAATATTGCTATGTATGCACGTGCTTGCATGTGTGAGAGTGTGTACACATTGCTGAATCAGCATGTGTATTAGAGGCTGTAAATCATTCATTAAGTAATTAAAGCTACCTTAATAGATTGATGTTAAAAATTCCTATATGATATGGTAATTTCCCTGTCGCACTCAATTGCATAGGCCTCAGGCCAAAATATTTCCACTGAGATACAGCAATTATAGCATACAAAATGTAGTGACAGATATAGGGTAAAACATTCCAGTGTTTGAACCAAACTGATGTGAGCCTTTATCATTTATTCCCCTGTGTGCAGCATTCTCGTGGTCTAACATTGCTTGGTGCAGAAACCTTGTGCCTGTTGGCTTCACTTTTAAATAAAAAGTCTGTTTCCAAGAAATTAGGAGCACAAATCTCTCATGGATGTTTTACCATTTTAGCCGCATCACTATTTATGGTTGCTTAAATCGTATTCATTGTGTATTCATTTTAGTTGAGGAGTTGGTGATCAGTGTTGGGTAATGTTACTTTTAAAGTAACTCGTTCCATTACATTGTTACTGATTGAGAAAAGTAATATGTTAGAGTACTTTAGTGTTGCCAAAAATGAAAACCGCTATGAGATTCCTTGTGCGTGTTAGTTATATTGTCCAGAGGGCACGTAGCCTAGGCCTACCTTTGAATGTTTTGACTCTAACGTCATTGCATAGCCTTGCAGATTGCAGATGCTTCTTTAAATTTGAATTAGAGTTCTTTGCAGCTGATAGACACTTGTCTTCCAGGCAAATTTTCACTGTGACGTTCTTGTCCTTTTTTTTCACCCACAAATTCAAAATAATGTAACTACTTCCATAAGGTAAAGACTGTCCTGTCTGCCATCTTGTTAGCTGAGCTACACCTGCGCACTGATATAACTGCAGGATTGGATACCATTTGTCCAACAGCCCATTAACCTTGAAAAGAAAAGCCCATTATTCCGAAGCCCCATTGTTCTGAAAATACACACTGTCCCTGGAGTTTGTTTTTGTTTTTTTTACCTTAATATCTTAGTGTATTTTGACACGCAAACACGGAGATATTATTTACTACTAATCAGCGTGAATAGGGGGTGTAACGTTAAAAGCACTTGTGATGATGTCATCTCTACTTCACCATAAATATCAACCCTTATGATTATTATATTGTTATTATCGTTATTATTTATTATTATTATTATTATTATTATTGTTATTATCATTATGATCAGTTTTTAATTGAGCAGCCAGCCAGTTCATTTCATTAGCTGTTGATACTGTAGGGTTGTAAATCATTCCGTCAAGCCTCACACATTGCATAAGCCAAGACTTAAACCTCCTGATATCAAACATGTTTGACTTTGTCGGAACAACAAAGATGACAAAAAGACTGTAGGCTATTAATATAAGGATCAGACTACACGATGTCAGATTGATTTTGACATGATTTTGTCATCGCCGACAAATTTCCAGCGTCAGTCCTGATTATGAACGTCTGTAATGACAGTCGGGCATCTTTACCTTGTGTAGTGTGACATAATCAAAGAACAGCAATGTGGCTTTTGGGGTGCCCCATGACAACCCGACGAAAGTCTTGCATGGTAAAATTTTTATGTTTTCCCCACCTAGTCTGACATCTCCTATGATGTGTCCCTTGACGTTGACAAATAGGATGACAGCGTGCGCATATGTAAACATGGCAAAGAGAGGGAGGGATGCTGCTATTGCTGCTGTCAGGTGAAACGATGAAACCAAGGAAAGGTTTGTCGAGCAGTGGCAACAATATCCCTGCCTTTCTGATGTTTCCTTGAGGGAGTACCATGACAATCAAAAAAGATGAGGTAAGTGTTGGCGAGAAATAGCGGAGGCACTTCAGCAACCTGGTGAGTTGCTGGTTAAGCAATGCTAGGTTATCATTCCCAGTAGCACTAGCCGCAACATTGTCCACAATCATTTTCTCTTTATTTTTTGCTTTGGAACACAATACCCCCAGCATAACACATAGCATTTCTGTAGCCATGATTGACAATTTCTTGACCCTCCCAGATGACCTATGAACTCAAGCAAGATCTTGAAAGGCAGCATATGATGATTGGTTGGGGTCATACTTGTAGTGTTGCCAGTCTCCCGGCCAAGACATGGCAAGAATTTATGGCACTATGATTGCCTAATCTGACATGGTGACCGTCGTGAAAGACAAAAATATTGTGTAGTCTAATCCTGGTTTAAGACAGCTCTGACTGAGTTTTTGTTCAGTTTACATCTAACAACTCGGGCAACTGTTGGCTGCAACAGTGAAATTACTTGAAATGTCGTTTGGTGTAAGGCCGGAAAGATAGCCTATTAAGGCCAAAACCCCCACTGATTCAGCACCATGGACAGGGCCGGCAGTCACTAAACTATCAACTGCAGGGAGTCTTTTTTTCAGAGAACGGGCCTTCAGAGCAGTGGGCATTTATTTTTGGGATAATGGGTTGCCAGCCAGACAAATAGCATGGCACCAATATTTTAACAGTAACGGTAACAGATTGCGTATGTGAAATGGTAACTAAGTACTTGATTACTTGAATTACAAAACTATCACGTTAGGTTACTCCATCCATCCATCCATCCATCCATCATCCAAACCACTTATTCTGCTCTCAGAGTCACGGGGATGCTGGAGCCTATCCCAGCAGTCATTGGGCAGCAGGCGGGGAGACATCCTGGGCAAGCCGCCAGGCCATCACAGCTCTCCAGGCTATCACAGTGTTAGGTTACTTGTTACAGCAAAAAAGTACTCTTAATGCATTACATTGTTATGCATTACACCCAACACTCGTCCCAATATAATAAAAATTACCAACAGCATCTGCAATTTCAACCCTAAAATCTCTCTTTGCGCAAAGAAGATTTGGGATGCGTTACCTACTTTTATTCAGCAAATTCAGAAGTCATTTGACAATAGCAGTCCATTTTGAATTGATGTCCGATTTATCTAATCACACATTGTGTTTTTGTTGGTCTAAGTCTGGCCCACCAATGTGTTCCTAATGGATAAATATAGATCAAGATGTTTTACATAAAGGCATGAGCAGCAACTTAAACAAAATTAGAAAGGTACTTAACCTATTGTGAAGGGTCTTTTGGCCTTGAAGTTACAATCCCAAAGATCAGCTTTTGTTATTTTATTGACATCTATGATGAGAGGGGGCAATTCCAGCAGTATTGGACTATACCAAATTCCAGTGATCCAATCAAAATACAAACGTCACCAGCGCTAATACCACAAGCTCTTCCTATTGGCGGACAAAAAAAAACATGGTTGACCCTGGGTTTTAGCTATTAGTGTTGTGGTATCTGGTAGTAAAGGTCTTTTACAAGCTTGGTATGCCATCTGCCTCAGGAACAACAGCTTTGCTGCTTCAAATATGCCACTACCTCCCCTCTGTTTCCATATTCTGCTGCGACACTGAAGATTGAAAAGTATCAGTAAACCCCTACTCAGTAGTTATAAAAAGAGTAAGTACTTGTTTTTTAGCCTGTCCCCACCTACTCACATTTTGGAAAGGATATAAATAAATCAGGGTTGTAGTAGAGCACCGTATCCCAGCTTTTCACAAGTCTACACAGAGAGTTTAGTTGGCTGATGCTGGCATGTCGCCTTTCTACTCGCCTTGTAGTTTATTGGTCTAAGGTGCGGGACACCGCGTGTTTCAGCTGCATTAAATGGGTGTTGACATCTTTGATCCCGTCAGGTTAAACAGGCAATTTTGAATGAGTTAATCATAATGTGTGTTTTCCCTCAGACATAAGAAAAAGCATAGATTTCCTCCCCCAGAATGTCTGTGTGATACATCGTGGTTGAGTTTATCATGAGTGCAGTCTGTTCTACCTTCCTGGCCCATACCACCATGTTTTCAGCTAGGGTTAGGGTAAACGAGCAAAAAACTAACCCTAACCCCAGCAGCTACAAAAGCGTTGATGACTGATATCAGTGCATTAGCTATTATCTTAATTTATTAAAGCTGCATTATGAGATATTGTCAGTATTAATAGTGAATCAAATGACTACCTGTAATGTGAATGCATCACTTGTCCTGCCGATCACATTGAGAGTCATCACTGCTTTGTACAGACAGACTTTGCCTTCACTTTGAGCTCAATGTTAGTGGCCTCACACTACTGTAAAACAATGTGTGCATGTATGCGTGTGCCCTGAGCAAAATCTTAACAAACCTTGAATCAAACTGGGACCCATGGGCCGTCACAGCAGATATGCCAATTCATTCCCACAGAAATGTTTTGACATTTTATAGTAGACGATACTATTTGCCTAAAGGTAGCCTTAATCTATAGCTGACGCTTCATGCAGATGTCATTATCCTGCAGCTTTACGTGTACCCCCTGGCCCCCCAAAATATAGTCAATATTGATAAATAACTAGAACTTGATAAATTGACTTTGTAGGCCCCATACTGTAATTTTTCAAAGCTGGTTTTTCAAAATGTTTCACATCATATTCATCAAGAGAAACATAATTGAAACATAAATCTGCGGATAGATTGGTTGATTAACACAGAAGTCAGCATGTAAACTTGATATAGGCTTTTGCTGCAAAGTTGGTATGAACAAGCCACTAATTTATAAAACAGGAAAACGTTTTTTTATGGGAAAATTTATAACATTTACTGCTTGTCAGAGTAGGTGCCATTTTGAAACAGGAAACACATAGGCTATGTGCACACATACATATTGCGCAATGGTCTGTGTAATCTAATGTGTGGTTGTAGTGCATCTATTGGTGCTTTTGGCTTTGAATTAACAAGTCTGCTTACAATCAGTTGTGACAGCCTCTCTTTGCTAACCTACTCTCTTTAATACAGGATGGGCTGTTAAGACCAATGATTGTAGCATCTGGGACCTATAAATAGAGTTCTCTCTCCTTTTCATCCTGTCTTTCTTCCTCTATCTCTTGCTTCCTTTGTAAGTCTGTCTCTCTCCTGTTTTCTCTCTTTCTTCTCTCCTGCTCTCTCTCTCTCTCTCTCTCTTGCTCTCTTGCTCTCCCTCCCTCCCGTAATTCATTTTCTCCTCAGCCCTGGCTGATATGGTCTGCTTTTTTCTTTTTTTTTTCCCTCCTAATTTCATGTACCACCTACCCACAGTGTTGTTCACAGATGCAGCACACCTCGCACACACCAGAAGGCTGATACACACATCCTTTACCCATCTTTTTAAGGTGTATGTTCATTTTTAGATCATAACCGTGGTGAACTGTTCCTTCAGTGTACAGCCTGCTGTTATGGTTATGGCTTTGGGGAGCTGTCACAACACAGTATGATGTGTCTTTGCAGCACCACATCTGCTTATTAAGGCTGTTTGACGTACCTGTCTGTTTGGAATGCTGTTGTTAAGATACATTTGAAAAATGTTAAGCTGATTTATGTTTTGTTAGTTAGGAAATTAATGGGACTACCCCTGTTATGATTTATTTTCAACATTCGAGCTCTTTAAATGTCTGAAATTTAGGTGATTCTGTTTCGGTGGATTCCAGGAGCTTGGAACTGCACTTATTTCATGTGACAGACACTGTGTCATTATCAAGCCCAAATACTCATCTACACATTGTGATTTATTGTTCTGCTCTTTCTCCTTTTCTTACTCGGTCAAGTTTTCTTACACAGATACAAAACACTAAAAGCAATAAAACACTACTCATGGCCAGGTGGGAGGCTTCAATGCTAGCATCTTGCATAGACACAGCTGCACATGAAAATTGTTGAGGTGTTTACAAAGGAACCCATTTCATCCTTGTTTATCTTAGTCTTGGGCTCTGCTTACATTTGTTTTATTTCTCTCGCTCTCTCTCTCTCTCTCTCTCATATTCACTCACTCTCAAGGCATATATCCATCCAGATGTTAAGCAAAAAATTAACTTTTAAAAATTAAAAATTGAAATGGGTACATGACACAGTCACCCTGTCCATAGGGTGTGACTGCATTCTGTTTTACTTGAAAGTAGTCAGTTAATGCTTAAATATACAATGATGTTGGCGTAATCTGCTTTCCAGAGAGTGGTCTATGCCAGATATGGCTCAACATAAATTGGCATGGCTGAAACTGGCCATAATTACTAATTTTATGTTGGGAGGGGGCCATAAAACTAATGGATATGATAACCACTGAGGATTTATTTTTCTTCTCTCTAAATTGTTCAACCTTCATGTAGCATATTAATAGAATTGCCAGGGGACAAGGTTTTTAAAGCAAAATGCATTGACTTGATGTTTCTACTATTGAAACAGGCTACAGTAAGAATTAACAAAGTTATATTTCAAGGTGTAATATATTTCATTGGCCCATTTCACAATTATCTTTAAGAATGAATGAATGAATCTGAGATCACATCTCTTGGGGTTTCTATAGTAGAACATAATTTTTACAGAACAATGACATTGGCCTACAAAGTGTTTCTTTGGAATAACGTTTACATTTGTGTCATGGTGGCATTTTCTGACCATGTATGGCTTTCACCTAACCTCTCAAAGGTACCCGATATCAAGCTCACTCTCAATCTCACTCTCATCAAAACTCATCGGTAATGGCATCTGAGTAGCATAGGGTCTATTCCATTGCCTACCAACACGGGGGTCCCGGTTCGAATCCCCGTGTTACCTCCGGCTTGGTTGGGCGTCCCTACAAACACAATTGGCTGTGTCTGCGGGTGGGAAGTCGGATGTGGGTATGTGTCCTGGTCGCTGCACTAGAGCCTCCTCTGGTCAATCAGGGCACCTGTTCAGGGGTGAGGAGGAACTGGGGGGAATAGCGTGATCCTCCCGCGCACTACGCCCCCCCCCCCCGGTGAATCTCCTCACTGTCAGGTGAAAAGAAGTGGCTGGCAACTCCACATGTATCGGAGGAGGCATGTAGTAGTCTGCAGCCCTCCCCAGATCGGCAGAGGGGGTAGAGCAGCGACCGGGACAGCTTGGAAGAAGTGGCCGGATACAATTTTTTTTGGGGGGTGGTAAAAAAAAAAGTCATCAATAATGGCCAAGATAAAATTGGGGTACAGTTCACAGCCATATGTGAGAAATTTAAATATTCAACTACAGTTGCTCTTTATTCCACAGGCTCTTTCATAATGCCTCAACTTTCCACTTGGAGAGAAAAACAAAATTCTTTACTCCAAGATGTGTGGTTTTTCCAAAATAAGATTTCATTCTAATTTACTTTAATCACATCTTAAACAAGATTGATGGAAAGATAGCTGTTGTCTGGTGTTTAGCTTTACTATGTACAACCAGCTTTCCCACAGAGAACAGCAACACGGAGGCCTAAAGTCATTTATCTGTCTGGCATTTCCCTGGATGAGAGGAAGAAGGGAATTAAAATATCTGATTTATTGTTAAAATGTAATTTTTATCGTTGTTTTCGATGTTAATTTTTAACCATATTGTGCAGATTCCCTTCAGTACTTTTTATATATTTTTCCCTTTCCTTATAAAGAAAGTTTGTAGAATTTGCCCTTCCTTGTTTCCCATATATTTGCCCCTATTTTTAAACGTTACTGACAATTCTCTCTCCCTATCTCTTTCTCTCTTTGACTATAGCCTCAGACAATAGCCAGCGGTTTCAGGAGACATGTTTTGCCTTCGCATTAACACCACAGCAAGTCCAGCAGATCAGCAGCTCAATGTAAGGCAAACTGAAGACCTTGGGATTTCAGCTACTACAATCCGTGACATGATATCTAGACTTTTACTGAATAATTAATATATCCCAGTTGTTAAGATCAGTGTTAATTGCTCAGTTTCTGTGCTGGTTGCAGGGACATCTCGGGGACCAAATGTGACTTCTCAGTTCAAGTTCAGTTGCGGTTTTGCCTGTCAGAGACTAGTTGTCCTCAGGAAGACCATTTCCCACCCAACCTGTGTGTGAAAGTCAATGGGAAGCCGTGTAACCTGCCGGTGAGAAGCAATGCAAAAAGAACACAAAATCATAACCAAGCACACCAGCAGTTGCCCCTTTAGTTTCAAATGTCCCTTATGTCCCTTTAGTTTCAAAACCCTGGAATAAGCCCATAAGTTGTTTTTTTTAAACACCTTTATTATATGAACAAAAGAACAAAATCTGGTCATAACAATAACAAATTAGCAAATAGTACAAATCAGCCTGAGCTATTACAATTTTTTTTTGTATTTCACAAAACAAAAAATAAGGAAAAAAAAATATTAATAATAATTTTTAAAAAAAAAAGAGAAAGAGGTCTAATCAGAAATCAATATACAGTGCATCCGGAAATTATTCACACCCCTTCACTTTCCCCACATTTTGTTATGTTACAGCCTTATTCCAAAATGGATTAAATTCCTTTTTTTCTCATCAATCTACACACAATGCCCCATAATGACAAAGCAAAAAAGGTTTTGTAGAAATTTTTGCAAATTTATTAAAAATAAAAAACTGAAATATTGCATGTACATAAGTATTCACACCCTTTACTCAGTACTTGGTTGAGGCACCCTTGGCAGCAATTACAGCCTCAAGTCTTCTTGGGTATGAAGCTGCAAGCTTGGCACACCTATATTTGGGGTATTTCTCCCATTCTTCTCTGCAGATCCTCTCGAGCTCTGTAAGGTTAGATGGGGAGCGTCGCTGCACAGCTATTTTCAGGTCTTTCCAGAGATTTTCAATGGGGTTCAAGTCTGGGCTCTGGCTGGGCCACTCAAGGACATTCACAGACTTGTCCCGAAGCCACTCCTTCGTTGTCTTGGCTGTGTGCTTAGGGTCGTTGTCGTGTTGAAAGGTAAACCTTCGCCCCAGTCTGAGGTCCTGAGCGCTCTGGAGCAGGTTTTCATCAAGGATCTGTCTGTACTTTGCTCCATTCATCTTTCCCTCGATCCTGACTAGTCTCCCAGTTCCTGCCGCTGAAAAACATCCCCACAGCATGATGCTGCTGCCACCACCATGCTTCACTGTAGGGATGGTATTAGCAAGGTGATGAGAGGTGCCTGGTTTCCTCCAGACGTGACGTTTGGCATTCAGGCCAAAGAGTTCAACCTTGGTTTCATCAGACCAGAGAATCTTGTTTCTCATGGTCTGAGAGTCCTTTAGGTGTTTCCGGCAAACTCCAAGCGGGCTGTCATGTGCCTTTTACTGAGCAGAGGCTTCCGTCTGGACACTCTACCATAAAGGCCTTATTGGTGGAGTGCTGCAGAGATGGTTGTCCTTCTGGAAGGTTCTCCCATCTCCACAGAAGAATGCTGGAGCTCTGCCAGAGTGACCATCAGGTTCTTGGTCACCTCCCTGACCAAGGCCCTTCTCCCCTAATTGCTCAGTTTGGCTGGGTGGCCAGCAATAGGAAGAGTCCTGGTGGATCCAAACTTCTTCCATTTACGAATGATGGGGACCACTGTGCTCTTCGGGACCTTCAAAGCTGTAGAAATTGTTTTGTACCCTTCCCCAGATCTGTGCCTCGATACAATCCTGTCTCGGAGGTCCACAGACAATTCCTTTGACTTCATGGCTTGGTTTCTGCTCTGAGATGCACTGTCAACAGTGGGACCTTATATAGACAGGTGTGTGCCTTTCCAAATCATGTCCAATCCATTGAATTTACTACAGGTGGACTCCAATCAAGATGTAGAAACATCTCAAGGATGATCAGTGGAAACAGGATGAACCTGAGCTCAATTTTGAGTGTCATAGCAAAGGGTGTGAATACTTATGTACATGCAATATTTCAGTTTTTTATTTTTAATAAATTTGCAAACATTTCTACAAAACCTTTTTCACTTTGTCATTATGGGGTATTGTGTGTAGATTGAAGACAAAAAAAGGAAATTAATCCATTTTGGTATAAGACTGTAACATAACAAAATGTGGGGAAAGTGAAGGGGTGTGAATACTTTCCGGGTGCACTGTATCTATATTTTTGTAAATATGCAATACTTGTTTGGTTTGAATACATTTCTGTGCTTTCTTAAAATTTATTAATTCATTCATGAAGACTAAGAATAGTGGCCTGGCCTTAAAAAATCTTGATCTATGGATAAATTGTTTGGACATAATAATCAGGCTATTGTACAACATTTCCATATTTTTATCCTCCATTATAACTCCAAATTTAATATCCTTATAATCTAAATTGGGCAAATGAAAGTCCTTTTCAGATATCCAGTTTTGAAATAATTCCCAAAAGGCTCTAGTATATTTACAAGTAAAAAACAAATGTTCTAATGTTTCGCTAACAGAATCACAAAACATACAATTGTTTTTTTTCAATGTTAAGTCTTTGTCTCAGAAACTCATTACAAGGATAAATATCATTTATCATTTTAAAATGAGTTTCTTTCGCTTTTGGTGAAATAGGGAGAGTGAGGTATCTGGTTCTAATTCTGCCTATAATCTCTTTAGGATAATTTTTTAATAATTGTTATCTTTTTAATGGTAGAGGAAATAGTACAGAGGTAAGGGCACCCCTTACAATTTTGTTTGTGCATTTTTTTCTCCATAAATAAGCCCATACGTAATTCTGGGTCATAGTACCAATATAACCCGTATTCTACCTGCTACCTCAAAAGAAGTCTGCAAAACTGATATTCTACCTCTAAAGAATAGTAGGAAAGACACAAACATGCCATGTTTTCACCATCTGCTCCCATACTGACTTTTGAAGTTCAATATAAAGGGTTGATGAACATTGCAACTTTTCCGTTCGCTACATTTCTCCCACCTCTTACTTAAAAAATCCGTACTTTGAAGATATTACTGGCTTATCATCACACCTGTTCAAGGCAACCAGAACTTTGACAGTGCTCTGTGGTTCTCTCTCTCTCTCTCCTCCTGTGCAGGGTTATCTTCCTCCAACCAAAAATGGCGTGGAGCCCAAGCGCCCCAGCCGGCCCATCAACATTACCTCACTGGTCAGATTGTCCACCACAGTCCCAAATACCATTGTGGTGTCGTGGACCGCTGAGATCGGAAGGGTAAGCACCAAAACTTGCTACAAGTCATTCCAGTGTGAAAATTACCTAAGCTTACAAAACACATGTGGCGGGGCTCTGGTGTTGGCAGAAATCTATCTTACCTGCTAGTTTGAAAGGGTGTGTGTACATGTGCATACATCCTTGTATGAGTTTCTGTGCCTGTTTGTTTCTCTTCCTCCATAATGCACAGCTATGTGTGTTTTGCCCTAAAGGGGCTTCCACAGAAAAATGCACAAACTAACAAATGCACCATACCTGCAAAGTGCAGGAGCAGATTCAGCACCTAGCTCGGGGGCTTGGGCCCAAAGTTCAACCTATTTTTTTAGTATTGTGACATGTCTACTGCACAACCAACAAAAACTAGAAAAATGCTTTTCCACAGAAAGCGCATGTGAATGTTGAGCTGCTGAAAGAAATCGCGAAAGCATTGCTGAAAATGGATAAATAGGATAAGTCAGAAAGTCACTAGCCTACCTGAAATACCTGGAAACTGAAATGTGAAATGGCTGAATATTTTAAAAGTTTTAAAGGTATAAAAAACTGAAAAATTTGCCATAATGTGCTAAATACATAAATAGTTTGATTGTTGAATGGTTTCTGTACTTTAAAGTATGAAAAAGTGGAAGTGGTGCCACTAATAAAGAACTGCAAAGCAATAGTCACACTAATTAGGCTGGCAGTTGAATTTCAAATGGATATGTGATGTCACAATAGGACTGAACATTCTAACAGGCAAAGTGTATGGCAGAATTGCTAAACTTTAGAGCTGAATTGTTCAAAAACTATAAAATATTTTTAAAATCTGAATAGGATTCTGAAAGAGCGGAATGTCCTGAACTGTTTAAGCTTTAAATTGGGTTTCTAGCTCAAAAAATGAAGGAGGAGATACATTTCAAAGGTGATGAGGGTTTCAACCTTTCCCCATAGACTTCCATTGTTTTGAAAAAGTAGAAAAAGCTTTATATGTCTAAAAGTATAAAAGATTTAAAAAAAAAAACGAAATGTGAGCCTTAATGGGCTTAAAGAGATGAACATTTTGATACCTGAATGGTTTCAGTGGCTAAAAGTATGAAGGAGTAAAAGAGGTGGAAAGGTTGCAAAAGTCCCCCATTGACTCCCATTCAAAAAATGGCTGAAAAAAGTTGAATATTTCAATAAGTTCAAAAGATATGAAAAATCTGAAAGGGGAGCACTAACATCCTTAATGAGTTGAACATTTTGATAGTTGAATGGTTTCAGTAGCTAAAAGTATGAAGGAGCTACAAAGTGTCAAAAAATGGGCGGAAGAAAAATGAATAAATAAAGAACTGCAAAGCAATAGTGTGAATGCCCAGCATTCACACTAAATAGGAAGAGACGTAAAGGAACATCTAATTTGTTTGGGCTACCATTTCCCTGAATGCACTGTAAAAACATAAAATTATACCTGGACATTGGGAGGAAAGCAGTTACCTTGAATCATATTTCCATTTAAGTAGACACACCAGGTATGTTTAAAAGTGCAGATAAGTCAACTGTGATAAATGGATGTTAGTTTAACTTTCTTCTGCAATGTGATCATAAGTTATGTTTCTTTCAAAATCAAAATCCGATTAATGTTCTAAAATTAAAAACATTTCATGTAACGATTGATTTTGTAAACCAACACGAGATTCGAATCTTCCTTATTTGGTCTTTAAAAATCCTGCCTATTTTGCGTGTTTTTCCAATGATGATCAAAGCACATCTTGCACCACAGCAAACACAGTGCAAACTGTGTTGTGTGTGAAAGCCTCATTAGGCAGCAGCGTGTGCAGTTAGTTAAGAGCCCATCCTTCCACCAGAGAACTCTGGCTCAAACGTCGTTCGGCGTTTTCCCTACTTAGAGCGAAACGTTGAATCCCTATCCTCCCTTAGATGCACTTTAACCCTCCTCACTCACAGTGGAGAAGGGCAAGCAGTTAAAGAATTTCCCTTTGAGGATCATTAAAGTACCATATTATTGCAACTTTGTGTTTGTGTCATGTGTGTGTATCCCCAGAGCTACTCCATGGCAGTGTACCTGGTGAAGCAGCAGTCGTCCACAGTGCTGTTGCAGAGACTACGGTCCAAAGGCATCAGGAACCCAGACCACTCCAGAGCTCTCAGTAAGGACAATAAATTCCTTTTCGAGTGCTCAGCATGCCATGATATATTATTACTTGCTGTCATGTATCTGTGACCCTTGTCAAGTAAGTTCCTATCAGTTCTTTGCTAGATAATTTGTGAGTTTACAATATGCTACACACTACATACACATCTGCAGTTGCTGCTACGTTTTACCGCCGTAATTGTCTGGCAGATAAGGTGTTAACAATCTTGGTAAAGAGAACATTGTGTTAAGAGTAATTAGCTAATGCCTGTAAGAGTAGGCTAATCCAGTCACATGCAGTGTGACGCAACTCTTGAAAACAAAACCAACTTCCCACCTGGCCCTTGGTCTGAAACAAAAAGATTTTTTTGGTCAAGAATTGAGTCTGAGAAGCAGAGTACACATGCCGAGAGGGGTTCTGGTTTTTGTTCCTCAAACAGCAAGTTGAGTGTTTTAGGCATATAAATTGAACGTGTTTCTGATAGGGCATCTTACTGGAGCATCTGTCAGTGATTGTGGAAATACTCACCTCACGTGTTTCCAACCATTAATTTTATTAAAATGTGGGTACGTTTGCTGTGCCACAGCTGATGAATCATAGGTTAGATTCTGTCTCTCTAAAGCCAGGAACACACTAGAAGACTTTTAAAGTCATAATGGAAGACTCATAAAAGACTCGGCATCACACATTTAACAACTGACTTTTGCAGGTTACATTCATAGACAAGCATACTGGTTACCACTGCAGTCACACTTGCTGATGCTCGGACTTGTCCGGATTCCAGTCATACAGAATCAAACATGTTTGATATAATTGTAACAGTTCCAGTTGGTCGACGATGAGTGATGTAAATCTTAAAACCCTGCATATGACATGATAACACGTGCTGACTGTCCGTGGTGACCTCCCCCATTTTGAACAGCCCAATGCAGACTCTCCGTTATCTTGAATATCAGTTGTCATGGCCAAATCGGGGTTATAATCAGCTTTTATATCATGTAGTGTGTTCCTGGCTTAAAATATGAACCCCAAATGAATAGTCCCTAACTAAGTGACAGTTTAGAATAAACCAAAAACATACTGCATTGTTTGTAGCTGTAAGTAATGATTAAGCTTCTATTTTATGACCTTGCTCACAACTGTGGAGTTTTCTCTTTTTTCTGGGACTGACCTTTGCCTAAGTCCTTATTTCAGTCAAATCCAGTCCCCAGACTTTTATAGTTCAAATCTCTCTCTCTCTCTCTCTCTCTCTCTCTCTCTCTCTCTCTCTCTCTCTCTCTCTCTCTCTCTCTCTCTCTCTCTCTCTCTCTCTCTCTCTCTCTCTCTCTCTCTCTCTCTCTCCCCTTTCCCCCCATCCTTTTGCTCTTGGTGTAATTAGATTCATTCACTATTTTCATTGCAATTCCTGCTCATGTGTTTTCAGCTGTTGTTGCTTTTCAAAACTGGAAGAGAATCCACTGGTATCCACAGTGTATCTGTGTTTGTTTGTGTGTGTGCATTTATGTTTCTCTCTCACCTGCAGTCAAAGAGAAGCTAACAGCAGATCCAGACAGTGAAATAGCCACGACCAGCCTACGAGTGTCGCTACTTTGTCCGGTAAACAAGCTCTATGCTCCCTAATGCTTCTGGTTTCTTTTCTTCTTTTTTTTACAACACTATGTAGAAACACATTCATGTCAAAACTTATCTGACTGTTTTCTCTGTGTGTGTTCTGACATCTCATACTTTTTGACTTCATATATGTCTTTCTGTCCTCTAAACCCGTATCACTTGCTTTTTTTTGTGTTTGGCGTTTGGCATGTGCATACCGTGTCTGCATCCCATTTACCCTCAATTCCTGCTGTGTGTGCGTGTGTGTATGTTTACATGTGGGTGTACGTGTGTCCTCCCTGTGTCCTGGCTGTGGGTGTTGTGCATGCTGCACAGCTTGGGAAGATGCGGCTGATGATCCCGTGCCGAGCGTTGACATGCTCCCACCTGCAGTGCTTCGACGCCACACTCTACATCCAAATGAATGAGAAGAAGCCCACCTGGGTGTGTCCTGTTTGTGACAAGAAGGCCCCCTATGAGCATCTGATCATCGATGGGTAGGATCCACAACCCCTCTCTTGCCATCATACATAAGACACAGATGGGGTATACCTTGGATTCCCAAAAAAAAAAAACAGTCTCTGGTGTTAACATCATCTGTTCCTTTAACTTTTGCTAATTTAGTGAGCTAGGACTATTAATATTGGCTAACTGCACTTTACTCTGCAGTTCAAAAGTTATGTGTTGTGAAAAGAGAGAGAAAATGAGAGGACAGTCTCGTGAGCTGTTGGGCTAATATTACACAAAATAATATGCACATGGGAGCCGAATTGTAAATTAATAGGCTGCTTGATTAAACTTGCTGTGCACTGTAGCATTTGGGTACATGCTTTTAAAGGTTTGTGTGACTAATGGAAACAACACATCTTTTACTATTTCATTCCAGTTTCTTTTAGTTCTCAAGAGTTAATACTGATGTTTCTCTTTCCCCAGTCATAATAATAATCATAATAATCATATCCTCAATCATAGTGCTACTAAAATGCAGAGCTTCATGTAAACGCTCACACAATAAGTTCACTTTCTGCTCACACATCGTGTTTACATTTCATCATTTGCACCCTTTCTACCTTACTGAGGTCTTTAAGGTGCAGTTGTTTTAAACTTCAACAATGTTGTCAGCACACAGCAATGACTCACTCCAAAGTGTATTGTCTGTCAAAATGCACAGTGCCGATAAAGTTGATCTCTGCCCCAGAAAGACCTTTTGCTGCCTGTCTCTGTTTGCCTCCGTACATTTGTGACGGGTCTCCGTGTGCATGTGTCTTGTTGCCCAGGCTTTTCATGGAGATCCTGAACAGCTGCATGGACTGCGATGAGATCCAGTTCAAGGAAGATGGCAGCTGGGCCCCCATGAGGTCCAAGAAGGAAGTACAAGAAGTCTCCTCTGCATCCTACAACAACGGAGTGGATGGTGAGACAGCAAGCATGCATATAGTATTTTTGGAGTTGTTTGGTGGTAGCGGTGGAGGGGTGACAAGGGATAGATAGCGACAGGACGATTGCTCTGTTCACTCACTTCCCCTCCCATTTTTGTTGACGTTGTTCATAATTTAGTGAAGCTTAAATCGTCCTGTTACACTGTATACTGCCTGTCTCCATAGTAACAAACACAACTCTGCAATTAATGTCGCAGAAATGCCACTATCTTATCTGTGTGCATGTGTGTGTATGCTCACATCATGCACTTGCACTCAACATAGTCATGCATTTGCACTGCAGTCTGCGTCTCATCGGTTGTCTTTTTCACAGTTGTGCTGTCAAACATACATACACCCAAAAACACTCAAACACAAACAATTTCCCCTGTCCCCCTGCCAACCCTTAGGTTTGTGTCGGACGTCGGCAGGCACAGAGCAGCGGAGCTCTTCGTCCTCCAGCCACAGTGGCAGTAACGGCAGCAGTAAGAAAGTGGAGGTGATCGACTTGACGCTAGACAGCTCCTCAGATGACGAGGGACAGGATACCCCCCCTCCCCCACCGCCACCACCACTACCGCCTCCACCCAAAAGGTCCTGCCCCTCCCTGTCACCCACCTCCCCGCCTGTCATCAACAAGGGGTGAGTCAGATAAGCCTGCTTGTCAAGTTACCTCTGTGCATTGTTTACCTTCCTCCACATGGATGGCTTAGTTACAGAGGTCACCAGCATGCTACTTGGGTGGGGAATAACAGTATATGAGTTTTGTTCATGACTACAAAAAAAAAGGAATTTTACATGAATAGTAGAGTACAGTCGAGTCCTGAAAGAGCTCATCAGTAACATTTTGATTGCATCTGAAGTCTAAGATGGCCTCTTAAGCCTTATAATACATATTAACCAAATAGAATAAATTAAAGAGGGATACATTCAGCTTTTCAAAAATTTGACTTTAAACAACTCAAGCTTCAATCTATTTATTTATTTTACGATGGCCATTTTTTTCCCTTCAGGGTCACTTTTACTGTTCAGTCAAAGGTTTGTGTTTTCAAAAAGGTGTGGAGACATGAGAGGTTGCTCTTTTGAGTTGTTGTGTTGATATGACATGAAATTGTGGGGGGGGGTCAGATTTTAAACTATGGGGTACATGATGAAACCTGCTGTGTGCTGCATCGTTTTTGCACATCCCTTGATAAATCATCAGTTAATGCTGGGCACAAATTTATTAAACATCTAACTTCTAGAGTTTAAAAACAAAAACAAAATGCAGGTATTTAACCCATGACATAACTGAAAATGACCTCGTGCTAAGCCTGGGAATGGGTAAGTCTGTCAGTCTCTCCGCTTGCATATAAGTGAAGGTCTTTATTAGCGTGCTCTCTGTATGAGATTTGCTTCATTTGAAATGACCTCTGCTATGTGAGAGAGAGATAAAGCCAGACTGATTATTAAAGTGGATCTCAATCTGCTTGATTCATCTTTCACACCTCTCTCATATATTCCTTACGTCTCAGTTTCACTGTATATGCTAAAAAAAATCTGCTGAAGAGAGGAGAAAAGCTTTTAGTTTTTTTTGTTCTTTGCTCATTGTCATATTCTCTTTTAAAAAAAAATCCTCCTCGCTTTTTTACTCTCTTCTGCCTTCTCTCTGTTGTTAATCTCTCTTTCTTTGGCAAAAACCTAGATGACATAATAGTGTTAAGGTAATGATTTTTAGAGCCTCTTACATAAAATGGCCTTTCACATTAATCATCAGCCTACCTGTCCCTTTTTTTTCTCCTTGTGGTGTTGCAAGTCGCTTTCAAAACCCCAATAATTAAATGTTTACAAATTAAAAACCATCTTTCCCAAATTCTTCAGAGTACTGAACCTGCACCATCAGCCATCGCCTGTGAGTCGGACTCCCAGCATGCCAGCTGTGGAAACCAGCTATATCCCTCCTGTCCCACCCCTTATCCAGGACTATAGACCCTACTACCACACCCCTAATGACCTGTCAGGTATTTCCAGCAGGTGTACACACACACACACACACACACACACACACACACACACACACACACACACACACACACACACACACACACACACACACAACACAACACAAAGCGAACACAGGTTCATAGGCAGGCATGCATCACAAAAAACCCTAAACATTTATCAAAATCAGTAGAAGTGAAGCTGATTGACATAATAAATGCTGTGCTTATAGTGATTTTTGTTTATGACAAACGGTGATTCTGTTCTTTTTCCAGATTTGAATTTTTTCTCCTTTCTTCAAAGTGACAATCATCAGGTGGGTTTCACACTGCCCTCTCATTATGTGGAAATGCTTGGTGATCACCGACTTAGAGCCTTGGCAATGCCATCAAATCCTCCCAAGAAAATAATGTCTATGGTTAGCCCACCTTAGAAATGATTCCTTGGAAAAGGAAAGGAGTGCTTTACCGTGGTCCAGAGTAGGATGATTAATAGGCTGTTATCGGGAAATTCTGTGAAACTGCTACTCAGACTTTTAAATTCACAAAACAAAACCTGTGCAGTTTGTCTCTTTTCTTGTTACTAGATTAAACTTCCTTTCTGCATGGTATGATTTGGACATGTGATGCACTTCTTCATAGCAATATCTTAAGATGTGGACATGCTTACATCCCCTCTCCAAGATACTGTCTCAAGGATTTCATAGACCTCTATAAGTATATCCTCTTTTAGTAAAATATCAGCTCTCCAATCGATTCTGTGCATAACTGTAGTCCACTGACTTCCGGTTTCTACTGCAGCGGTCATACCGGTTTCCTGTTTGTTGGCATGTGCTATTGACAATGGCATATTTTTCGAGATGCCTGCAAAGATTTACCATGGATAAATGTCAATGACATGCACAGAATTGTCGACAAAATTTCACCTGCACCTATCGGCAAACGGGTGAAAAGTTTCAAGTTGTACATATCAAGTTACGTCCACAATTCCGTCCGTCCGTCCGCTCATCCTCATAAATGTGGACGTAACTTGATATGTACAACTTTTCACCCGTTTGCTGGTAGGTGCAGGTGAAAGTTTGTTGACAGTTTTGTGCATGTCATTGACATTTATCCATGGTAAATCTTGCAGGCATCGCGACAAATATGCCATTGTCAATAGCACACACCAGCAAACAGGAAACTGGTATGACCGCTGCAGTAGAAACCGGAAGTCAGTGGGTTACGGTTATGCGCAGAGCCGATTCCCAATCTTTACAAGTTGTCAAGTTGGAAGCTAGCCAGTCAGCTTTCTGGAAGTGAGTTGACACCTGATGGTATAAAAACTCGTTTGTTTCACTGACCATCTAGCATTACAACATGGTGATGGCAGCAGCGGCAGCTGCCTCCGCCTCAGATGACCACGAGCTGCTTCTCAACCGCTTCCTGCCCTATGGCACCACCTCCTCCTCCTCCCAGCTCTTCCTGGACCAATCAGGAGCCTCCTCGGCTACTTCCCTGGCCACAGCAACCAATGGGAGCAGCAACTCTGGGAGTAGCAGCAGCCTGGTGTCCTCCAGCAGCCTCCGAGACACTCACTCCTCGACACATTCATCTTCACACTCTGGCACACACTCGTCCCACACACACCCTGGTGTGGTGGCCGACCGGAGCAGCACTGAAGCGGCGGCGGCGGCAGCAGCAGCAGCTGCTATCTATGGCGGGATACCAGATGTGATATCGTTGGACTGACTGGCCAGTAGGTTGGTTAAGGACTTTCCATTGGGTCCTGCTGCAATCCAGAGACTAGACGGGAACAATTGATTCGACTGCAGAATGCGGTTGCATTGTACTAGACTGACCCAGTGACTATCTTGTTGACTGCAGGGTAAATTTGCAATCCAGAGACTAGACTGGCCCAAGTTGTCAAACTCAGAACATGGGTGAGTTTGCAAGTAGTAGGACAAGATTGCCTCCAGAAGAGCACTAAGTATTGACTTTGGGTAGCACAAGCCTGGAAATTCCTTTGACTAGACTGACTTGAAAACAGTATATAGTTATTTTTAAGAGGTCAGTTTCTGACATTGTTTTTGGTAGATTGATTTTAGAGATGTGACCTGTCCAAGATATAAGGCTTTATCTATGAAGTTGTGTTCCTAAGGCTGAACCCACATCACTGCTATAGTGGTACCAACGTGGCAAAGACGCTACTCTACCTGAGCAAAAATACAAAGGAAAAAGGCTTCTTTTTTTTTTTAAGAAGTTGAGGAGTGGCGCTATGTACAGAGAACAAAATATATTTTCCTCTTTTACTTTTGTATTTTAATTCGAGACATATTTCAGTCTAGTGAGTTGCTTCTATTGCTATTTTTAAGTGGACTGAGATACCCTCCACACTCACACACATACATACACGCACGCACGCACGCACGCATGCGCACACACATACACACACACACACACACACACACCCCTCAACATACACCTACATTTCCGCAAAAAACAACTTCATTTTTTCCCCTTATGCCTGTATGCTGTTTGAATTTCCCATTGCATTGCTCCTCCAATATAAAATGCATTTTAATGCTTCTTTCTCTATTTTTGGTTATAAATTCAGGATGTAGTATTTTCTGATGGCAAGAACTTTTCAGAGCTTGACAGTACTGTTTATTCATGTACTAATAATTTTATTATGCTTTTAATTTATGCATGATATTTAAACAGTTGTGTAAGCATTCCCTTAAGTCTTCAGGTTGATGCTACGGGAAATGTGTAGATGGATGTTGGCCATCTCTAGATTTGATTTTTTTCCTCCATTTTTTTGATTCCTGACTCCCTCAAAAACATTTCTGCTGTCTTGGATCATTTACCGATTACTAGACTTTTTTTCCTTTTTGATCTTCACATCGTACATTGAGCCGTTTGTAGGTTTGAGGTGGACGATTCTTTTTTCTTTTTTTTTTACACAATGCCAAAAATGACACTTGGTGATACATGTTAGAACTATAACAATATTCTGAGTGCAGTTGAACAGTTGCATATGTCTGGCACAGTGTTTTCAGTCACGTTTCTATTTCTTTCAGTTTTAGTCGGTAGTTATTCAGACACTTGAAATGTGTCTTTTTTTTCTTTCTTCTTTTTTTTTTTTTGTTTTTGTTTTTTGGAAGTATCAACTGCTGTCTTCTATCTTTTTCCTGACTGTTAAATGTAACTGACAGTCTTGATGAGGGTGTAGCTTGTTCTGGTGTGTTGCTGGGCTCTTTTAGAGACAGGTTTTCCCATGAGAGTTGCTACAGCTGCACTGGGTGCGGCCATGTTAAAATGGCGGCTGATTGTTTGCATGCTTCTCAGCATGTCTGAAACAGATAAACAGGTGGGATTTCAAAGCTAAGATGAACTGATTCACAATTTTGTGACTCCCTTACCTGGACTATTGAGCATGCATAAAGTGGTTGAAAAGAGAGATAATCGGTATCAATGCATCTTCCAGCTTTAGTGATTTTGGTCTGCCTCTAGCTTAGGCTAGCAAATAAGGTACCTAAGAAACTTCACCAGTCAGTGGCCCTTCGTCTCGCGTGTCAGAATTTAAGGTTGTTTATCATCATTTGTCATGGTCATTCACCTGTATGAAGAATGGAGAACACAGGGTTTACTCATGCTGAATGTACTGTGGATTTAAAGAAGTCAGATCCGTCGTCCACTAGAATGACTATGGCTCTATACATTTCAAATGCTAAACAGATCTATATTGAAGGTGTTCCCTGTGAATCCAGTGGGGTCTGGTCACAGTAGATGTCCAGTGAAATGAGTGACATTAACCCAGTGTTTTAATGTCCCCATCACTTCCCATCCTCCTGCCAACTGTCCACGGTACTTCTCCAGAGTCTCTCTGATCAGTCCCCGCCAAGGTATTCCACTTTCAGAAGTTCAAGGCGGGCAGCTCGCTGCAAAGCCTAATTACTCTCCATATTGAGATAATCAGTTGTGACAGCCTCCCCAGTCATCCTGTCATCCTTTCATCCACTATCAGTCCAAGAGCAAATAACTGCAAAACTTTGTCATTGCTCAAAAAATGACTCCTGACTTTCATTTAACGTGCTGCCACCTCTTTCCCTCCCTCCTTCCCTCTCTCTCTCTCTCTCTCTCTGTCTCGCCCCCTATTCCTCCTTCATGGTTACATACCACTTTATCCCTTGTTCTCACCATGGGCACACATCCCAGCTTTTACAGCATCAGCAACATAAAACATGTCATAACCATTGATTATTTGTGTATTTCCTGTTTTGTGCAGTATTTTATTTATTTTGTTTGATTTCAGTTGGCGCATGTGTGAGTCAGTGATTCTGGAGCTGTGACACGTCATGCTAATTTGTTTTTATTTATGTTTCGGCCCACTGCGTTTCACAATTCAACATTTCCAACATATGTCATTGAAACACGCTTGTACCGTTTCTTGGGAGATACAGTCATGGGACTTGATCCTTTTGATCCCATTACAGTGTCAGTTTGAATTTTAACCAGTATATGCTTACTTGACAAGGTGGTCACAATTAATAAGTACTTCTTGATCACAATTTTATTTATTAGAACTGCTTTTCTCATCTGAAATAAGTCACAATGCTGCGCAGCAGATCAGTTATGCACCCGCGTGTGACGGTCACAATAGAAATGGGAGAGCAGACCACGTTGAATGTGTCTCTGTTGAAGTGTTCTTCAACAGAGTGGGATCTCAATGGCACGGCCTTACCTTCAAACCCTCAACCCCCAACCACTTTCACCTCAACCTGTTTCGACCTCATAATGCTCACATCACTCCCTTGTGATTCAATGTTGATACGTTTTCCAAGGAGGAATCAGCCCTTTCTCACACATCTTACTGGGTTTTCTTTATTCCACTCCATCTTGCCAGCAGTCGGCTTTTTGTCACTGATCCGATCAGCAGACGAGCAAATTTACTCTCTGTCTCCCTGTGTTGAAATGAACTGGTATGTTTAGATGATGACTGTAACATCAAGTAGTGAGATGGCAGATAAGCACAGAGATGTAGTCAAGTTGACCCTCTGACCTTATGGTATCTATCTCCACAAACACCTACACATACACACAGGTGTGTGTATGTATACATGCATATTTAGAGAGCATTTTGTAGTAGCATATCTCTTTGAGTTGTCTTAGACACCAGAACAAAGCCAATGTCTGTACAAGGCAAAATAAATGGAGTTATGCCATTGCTATCAGTAGTTACACCCCCAACAGTGTGTTCAGAACCTCCACGGACAATTCTCGACAAAAGCAACTCAATGCGGTAGATGCCAGTGTCATGATGTCTTGGTCTAGATAAAGGGAATTGTCAACCGTGTGTATATTGTGTCTGTATGGAAAACTGAAAATTGTCTGAACGTGGGAGATTGTTGATGTCTGTTTGTATGCTCTTTTTGTGTGTCCCTTCAGAAGGAGAGAAGAAATTAATTTATATATTTTCTAGAAATGAAAGCTGTACTATACAAAGGACCTTTGGCCATGAAAGTCCCATTTTACTGAAATAATCTCAAAGTCGGACGTCTGCACTCACTGCCTTAAAGTCACAGGTTCTGTTTTCATAGTTCCAACCCAAGAAAATCTAAAGGCTTTTCAAGGTAGGCAAGGATAAAGACAATGTACAGTAGACCATTGTCAGTTTGTATAAATATACTAAGTGAAAAAAAATATTTATTACCTGCATTGAAGAAATTGTTTACTTATTGAATGTTACCTGTTTATGTAGAAAAGTTTAGATGTAATAAAATGCATTCGCTTATTTCCGTGTCTCTTCCTTCTCTACACAAGTATGCCTGCTATTATTTTTCCTCACTTGATTCTCCAGCGTTGAGAATCGTGCGCCAGTAACAGCGCACACTTCTCAGGAGTGACCAGTAGGGGGCCACAGAGAGTCATTCTAGAAAAATAATCATCATGCACGACGCATCAATTTCACACGCTGCCGTGAGCCAATGCACTCGTTGCATAAATAGTCCTTTAAGGTTTAAAGTGCACAGTCTTTACTCAGAATGCAGGGAATTGTACTCTTAATGAAAGAAGCATTGCATGACGCTCCGGCAGTAACGGATTACGCAAACTCTAATTGCAGCAGCTATTTATGTCAAGCGGCGCTGACACCAATCCACAAGCTGTGGGAGCCATATCGTAGTCGGAGCTGAGAAATAAATACATATACACACCCCGTGCTAACGCACCTCGGAAGAGGAGAGGAAAGGGCTGTGCTTTGAGACTCAGTGCCAAAGCGCCACCTTTCAAACACATGCACCTGCACCTAGTTAACACAGTTGGAATAAGCCACACTTGGATATCTCGAGGCTATAAGAAGGTAGCCTACTACGCTGTATAGCAGCAGCATACTGAACGGGTCCTTCGCAGACCAGGACCGCCTCAGTAACCTGGAGGACGTCGATGTGACAGCTGACGGAAGCCTGGTGCTGACATTCCTCATTTGCTCGGTGGGGTGCGCCGTGGGTTTAGTGGGCAACTTGCTGGTATTCGTCTTTATCAGAGGCAAACGAAAAAGGGGGAAAACTATGGTCAGCTTTTTTTTTTGTGCTCGGCTTGGCCGTGACCGACTTCGCAGTGTGTGTTGACTCTGCCTTTCTGGGCAGAGCACGCTGCGCTGGACTTCAGCTGGCCGTTTGGAAACGCCATGTGCAAAACAAGCCTCTCAGTTACAGCGATGAAGTAGGGTTGGTTTTTTCCAACCTTGTCCAACGTGACGGGAGAAAAGCTGCGTCTGTTGAGGATCCCCGGCGGACAGTACCCGGTTAGCCGTTTATCACATCCAGAAAACCATCGTTGATTTTGTGTTAGCTATGTCTGTCGGCTCTTGGTGCGTTTCATACGAAATCGGACACTGACAAGGCGCAACCTGAAACGGAAGTGACCAAATCTGTCACTGCCGTTGTTCTCCCCCCCCCCCCCCCCCCACTTCCTCTGCTGGGCGCCAAATCATGTCATCACCCTGTGGAGTGGTTTGGTGGAACTGAACGTTGCTAACTGGGACATATCCAAAGGAACTGAATCAAGTTCATATATACATCTTCACGGATATATACCAAGTCCAGTTGCACTTGATTCAACTCCTTTGGATAACCACGACCTGGATGAATGAGAACATTCACAGACTAACTGGGACATAGCAGTCCACACTTGGGTTTTTCCGGTGACAGTTTGCCTTGCGCACACCAACAGTTGCCTAAACCCGGTTATTTATTGTTGAGAGAGAGTTTAGAAAGAAACCAAAGGGCTTATTTCACCAGGGGTAATAGTTTTAATCAGTCAAAGCTTCATTTATTTATGTCAGTATATAGCCACAATGCTCCAGAGGCGCATATGGATACGATCTGCCAAAGCGCACAGGTCCTGTGAATGGAAAACAACTTGAATGAAGTGAATTGGATAGGTCCATTAGTAAAAGTGCTCCCACTTATCTTCTTTTCTTCTTTTTTTTGTAAGGTAAACTTGCCTATACAGAAACATTCAAAGTTATTCTGAGCTTTAGGACTTCGTTTCGGTTTAATATAATTCATCATTTTTGCGTTGAAAAAAATATCGATGCATTACATTGTAAATCACCATTGTGTGTCATGCATTGTTGTCGACCAAATGAGATATCCACCCGTGTGGAACACGACATTCAACAAAGCATGCATAGGTGTGGACGTATGTAAATAACTAAACATGTCTAAAAGGAAAGTTGTTGTGTCCAACACAGCTCATAGAGTCTTAAGGTATTTTCCCATAGGTCTTTTAATAAACAACCACTATTCATCTGCTTTGCAATTCCTTCTGTGACTGTGACGTGACTTATGAGGGTGGCATGGCTCAGGAGTTAGAGCAGGTCGTTTAATAATCGGAAAGTCGCTGGTTCGATCCCTGGCTCCTGCGGAGAACGTGTCGAAGTTTCCTTACCCAAGACACTGAACCCCTAACTGCTCCTGATGAGCAGGTTGGCACCTTGCATGGCAGCTTCCGCCATCGATGTTAAGTGTGTCAATGGGTAAATGTGAGGCATACACTGTAAAGCACATCTAGTGGTCGGTAGACTAGAAAAGCGCTATATATAAATGCAGTCCATTTATTTGTTGCTGTGCACTAACGTGTCAAAACGTTTTTTCCTGTTAAATCATAATTTCCATCCATAGCTAGGCGCCATCCTGTTGATGTATCTCTAACATCACCACACCCGGCGCCTAGTGGTGTTATATGACAGGTCTGATGGCAGTTCTGCAAATCGCTTGTAGGATAGTTGTAGGTTATAGTCGCCTGACTACACAGTGCTGCTTTGTAGGTTTTAAAAATGTGACGCGGCTGGGAAGCCGGATGCGGGTATATGTCCCGGTTACTGCACTAGCGCCTCCTTTGGTCTAGTTTGACACTAGAGACTTATCATTCAGCAGGTTTAAATCTAGTGCGGATATGGAGTCAGCTAGTTTAATTAAACCAGGGAATTTGTCACAGTGTAGATTATCAGCACAGTTCATCAACACAAGAATTCCAGTAGAACTTGCCTCTAGGTATTCCTTTAGTCCTTCTTCAGAAAGGTCTTCTGATATGTTTATTGTTACATGTTTTGGTCACTGAGTCCATCTAACAATAGCAACGGAAGCATAGTTTTAGTCTTCCCGCCGCATAGATGACTTTTAATTAATTGAGTCAATCCAAGAGGAAGTGCACATATTAAACTTTGGCTGGAATTAAACTTTCTAAATAGAATTGGAAAGTAATGAACCGCCACAAACTGGTCATAGGATAAAACATTACCAAAATCATCAAAGAGGTTTTAAATGTGATTAATATGTCTGCGATGCCATTTTGGAAAAAAAAATAGTGTAAACTACTAATAAGACACATTAGCCCCTAGTTAACGGGTCTGACTCTTTAGCCGAGCAGTTAGTGACGTCGCCTTGTGGTGCAGTACAATCCGTATCGAATCCCGCACCGGGCAAGAAAATAACCGGTTACAATAGCAATGATTTATTCCTAATGGTAATATCACTGTTGTTCCAAAAAAGTGATTCATGTGAAAAATTGTGCATGGAGGCCAATTTCCAAAATAAAAGGGCTTGCTGATGGAATTTAGATGAACGAACAGGTAACCTATTTGGCAGATAATTGCATTTTAGAAGGAACGAACGGCCCCCAATTCTATTTAAAATTGTGTTTGGGATTAAATACCAAATTGATATGTGATTTGAAAGACACCTTTTCAGCCAGTTTCTTCTGAAGGTATTGTAAGGTGCATGGATAAGTAGACATAGATATGTCGACCGTTTTGTCGAGCGTTTAGTGATGTCTCCCGCGATGCGGGAAATACGGGTTCGCGTCCCGGCTGCGGCGGCTCCTGTGGTTGCCCCCCGAATTCGCTACATTACCCCTCTCCTTCGGGAAGATTCAACATATCAGCTCCCTCTGGGCGCACACGCTGCCGATGTCCTCCCCATCCCACTGCGGCGTCCCGAGCTGCCCCCCTGAATTCGCTACATCGGTGTCAAAAGTGGGATGCTCGCGGAAGCGATTCCCGAAGGAGGGGGGTAATGTAACGTGGATAAGTAGACACGTTAGCCCTTTGCTGACGGGTCGGACCATTTAGTCGAGCGGTTAGTGTCATTAAATTCCAGAAATTCAATACCACCCTCCTCTCTAGAATTAGAAAGTACATATATTTTTTACGTCAATGTGAATTGTTTTTCCATGCAAAATCTAAAAAGGTTTCATTTATTTATTTAACTGTAGAGTCTCGAATAAATAGCGACCAAGATGGGTAGACCAAGCGGGCTGACCTTCTGCCTTAGAGAGGAGCACCCTCCCAATAATACAGAGATCCCTCTGAAGCCATAGGTTAAAAATACTTCTGACCTTTTTTATTGGACTAGTGAAATTTTGGTGTTGCCTATCTACCAGGGGTTTGGTAACATGTATCCCAAGACACTTGACAGATTCCTTAATGGGAACACCCCCGATTACAGAATCAGAACGTCAATGTAAGGACAAAATTTCACACTTTGGTAAATTTAGCTTTAAACCTGAGGCATTTGAGAATTGATCGGGTAAGTTAATGACATGGGGTAACTGACTTCTGTCTTTTAGAAATTATGTCGTGTCATCTGCCAACTGAGAAATCCTAATTTCTTTATCAAAAATAGATTCCTTCACTGTCACTTGTTTAGGGTTGCCAACCGTTACTTAAAATAAGGAATCGTTCCTTATTATATACACTACCGTTCAAAAGTTTGAGATCACCCAAACAATTTTGTGTTTTCCATGAAAAGTCACACTTATTCACCACCATATGTTGTGAAATGAATAGAAAATAGAGTCAAGACATTGACAAGGTTAGAAATAATGATTTGTATTTGAAATAAGATTTTTTTTACATCAAACTTTGCTTTCGTCAAAGAATCCTCCATTTGCAGCAATTACAGCATTGCAGACCTTTGGCATTCTAGCTGTTAATTTGTTGAGGTAATCTGGAGAAATTGCACCCCACGCTTCCAGAAGCAGCTCCCACAAGTTGGATTGGTTGGATGGGCACTTCTTGCGTACCATACGGTCAAGCTGCTCCCACAACAGCTCAATGGGGTTCAGATCTGGTGACTGCGCTGGCCACTCCATTACCGATAGAATACCAGCTGCCTGCTTCTGCTCTAAATAGTTCTTGCACAATTTGGAGGTGTGTTTAGGGTCATTGTCCTGTTGTAGGATGAAATTGGCTCCAATCAAGCGCTGTCCACTGGGTATGGCATGGCGTTGCAAAATGGAGTGATAGCCTTCCTTATTCAGAATCCCTTTTACCCTGTACAAATCTCCCACCTTACCAGCACCAAGCAACCCCAGACCATCACATTACCTCCACCATGCTTAACAGATGGCGTCAGGCATTCTTCCAGCATCTTTTCATTTGTTCTGCGTCTCACAAACGTTCTTCTTTGTGATCCAAACACCTCAAACTTGGATTCATCCGTCCACAACACTTTTTTCCAGTCTTCCTCTGTCCAATGTCTGTGTTCTTTTGCCCATCTTAATCTTTTTCTTTTATTGGTCAGTCTCAGATATGGCTTTTTCTTTGCCACTCTGCCCTGAAGCCCAGAATCCCGCAGCCGCCTCTTCACTGTAGATGTTGACACTGGTGTTTTGCGGGTACTATTTAATGAAGATGCCAGTTGGGGACCTGTGAGGCGTCTGTTTCTCAAACTAGAGACTCTAATGTACTTATCTTCTTGCTCAGTTGTGCAACGCGGCCTCCCACTTCTTTTTCTACTCTGGTTAGAGCCTGTTTGTGCTGTCCTCTGAAGGGAGTAGTACACACCGGTGTAGGAAATCTTCAATTTCTTAGCAATTTCTCGCATGGAATAGCCTTCATTTCTAAGAACAAGAATAGACTGTCGAGTTTCAGATGAAAGTTCTCTTTTTCTGGCCATTTTGAGCGTTTAATTGACCCCACAAATGTGATGCTCCAGAAACTCAATCTGCTCAAAGGAAGGTCAGTTTTGTAGCTTCTGTAACGAGCTAAACTGTTTTAGGTTGTGTGAATATGATTGCACAAGGGTTTTCTAATCATCAATTAGCTTTCTGAGCCAATGAGCAAACACATTGTACCATTAGAACACTGGAGTGATGGTTGCTTGAAATGGGCCTCTATACACCTATGTAGATATTGCACCAAAAACCAGACATTTGCAGCTAGAATAGTCATTTACCACATTAGCAATGTATAGAGTGTATTTCTTTAAAGTTAAGACTAGTTTAAAGTTATCTTCATTGAAAAGTACAGTGCTTTTCCTTCAAAAATATGGACATTTCAATGTGATCCCAAACTTTTGAACGGTAGTGTATATGTGTGTGTGTGTGTGTGTAGGTGTAGGTGTAGTGTAGTGTAGTGTAGTGTAGTGTCCATCCAACCCCCGTTTCTTATTTCCATTTCAAGGAGTTGGCAACCCTACTTGTGATATTCAAAGATAATAGTTCTGTAACCTAAATAAACAAAAAAAAACAGAATCTGGGCAACCTTAGCGTACCTCTCTGTTAATCTGAAATCTTGTAGGAGTATCAAAATTAAGTAATACGGAGCTATTTATATTTTTCTGTATAACCACTCCCGCGTCTTCTGTGTCTAGGTGCAAAACGTGATGACGTCACCCGTCAGAGTCAGACAGCGTCGCTATGATGAGGACGGCGGTGGTGAGCCCTTAGTGTTGTCTGGATGAAATGATGGAATAAGGCAATGCGTGAATTTGATCGTCCAGAGATCCGACGAGTTGAGTCTGTGAATGGCGCCAAAACAGGACCCTAAACCTAAATTTCAAGAAGGTTGGTGTTTGGTTAAGACACTATAGACGCAGAGGTTTCGGGGGTTGGGGGTTGGGTTGGTGTTGTTGCTAATGCTTGCTAACGCAACAGTCACCTCTGTTTACGATACCAATACATACTAATGAGATAGTTATATATGATATTGTATTGCTTTCTGATTAGCCTAATATCAGCATATAACGTATCAACCCAAAACAATGATCGAGAAGTCTTATGCTACCTAATTTGATTGACTAACCTTTGGCTATTTTGTTATGCTAGTTTAAGCTTCGGGTGACGGATAGGAGACTAGCTTAAGCTAACAAATGTGCACCAAACATACCCCTATAACCCAGCGATAGCTGGTCAAAAATGTGTAGATGATTATAACCAGTTTAGCTGCTTCTCAGTAGGACAGTCTAGGCAGTTGTGAACATTTTGGGCAATTTCGTCAACAGGCAGGGGACAAATGGGAACACTTGAAAACGTTTCTGCTTGTTTCTTGTTTCAGGTGAGAGAGTCCTGTGTTTTCATGGGCCATTACTCTATGAGGCAAAGGTTTGTGACATGTCTATGTCTCTTTTCTAATTGATTCCGAGGAACGTAACCAGCAAATTATAACTGATAGACGATACATGTCCACGTTATGTCTTGTTTTACAGTGTGTAAAGATCAACATAAAGGACAAGCAGATAAAGTACTTCATTCATTACAGCGGATGGAACAAAAAGTGAGCATTTTGCGTATGGCACCATGCTATTTGGGTCTATCTTTATCATTGTGTGTGCCCTATGTATGGCAACAGCAAATATCACAGAAAGTTGAATCAGTTCATCTGGACACAACGTATATTGAGAGAAACGTTTCATCACTCATCTAAGTGACCTCTTCAGTCAACTGACTGCAGGTATCCCCACCCTTATAAACAATACAGTGGCACAACAGCTGAAAACAACGATTGGTTTCATATGCAAATTTCCATCACCATAAGTAGAGTTATAATGGTAATGTGTACTATTCACAGAGGATTGGGGCGTAATTACAATCACAGCATTGTAAGATAGTGACAGATGTACCCCCCCCCCCAACCCGCTTCAGTTCAGGGATGGTCGTTCCCCCTTCTCATAGGTGGCCTCTTTGACTCCCCGTTCAAACCAGCATTTTTCACTATCAAGGATGTGCACATCCTCATGCTTGAAAGAGTGGCCACTGGCCTGTAGATCGGTGAAGCCTGCAGAGTCCTGGCTTGATGTGTTAGCTCTTCTGTACAAGTCATGGCAATTCTCCCCGCACTTAACAGCGTACACTATATTGCTCTGTTTGTGCCGGGGGACCTGATTCTTGAGGTGGAGCAATTTCTGGCGTAGCGTGTTTTGGGGTTTGAAAGCAACTGAGACACAGTGTTTGGAAAATATGCGTCTCAACTGTTCCGTAATTCCCGCCACATACGGAATCACCACTTGTTTACGTTTAGACAGCTGTTGTCCTTCTCCCTTTGAGCGGCTGGTGTACTGTTTGGTTGAGGATGTGCACATCCTTTATAGGGAGGAACGCTGGTTTGAACAGGGAGTCAAAGAGGCCATCTATGTGAATAGGGAATGGCCATCCCTGAACTGAGGGGGCGTAAGAGCACATCTGTCACCATTTTACAATGCTGTGATTGCAACTATTCTCCAATCCTCTGTGAATAGTACACATTGCCGTTGTAACTCTGGTTAATGGTCACAGCAATTTGCATATTAAACCGATCGTTGTTTTTGGTCGTTATACCACTGTATTGTTTATAAGTGTGGGGATACCTGCAGTCGGTTGGGATTGAAGAGGTCACTTAGGCACCGATGTGAGGGTCTAAGGACAGGTTGTTGTGTTGCTGTAAAGCCCACTGCGGCAAATTTGTAATTTGTGATATTGGGCTATACAAATAAAATTGGCTTGACTTAGATGAGTGAGGAAACGTTTCTCTCTCAATAAACGTGTCCAGATAAACTGATTCAGCTTTCTGTGATTTCCTTACTTGGATTATTGAGCGTGGATAAAGATGTCGAAAGCAAATAACATATTCATCTTTTTTTGCCGTAGCCCTGTGAAATCATTGATTTTTTTTCTCAAAGGGATTGAGTTTTAAGAAATGTGACATTTTTCTTCTCTAGCTGGGATGAATGGGTTCCTGAAAGCAGAGTTCTTAAATATGTGGACATCAATCTTGCGAAACAAAAAGAGCTTCAAAAGGCCAATCAGTAAGTTTGCAATCTTATTGATGCAGTGAGCCTTTTAGAAAGTTTATTACTTTCACATACCACTGGATCTACCAGGACAATAGCAGACCTGAATTACAGCATGCTCATAGATGCTGAAACCAGATACTTTGTAAGAAAATATCCTGCAAATGATACTAAAGACAACCAAGAAATCGGAGAACATTGCACTGGTGCACTGACTTCATTATGATTTTAATTAAGAATTCATTATCAGAGGTCATAAGCAGCAAAGCATATTACCCTTGAAAATAAGTCTAAAAAAGTAAATGTCTTGTAATTTCAACAAGCCAAAAATCGTGACACCAAATATAGATGTTAAATTGGACTAGAATGTCATGCTGAAAAAAGTTTTTTCTCCATTTTTTTTATAGGGATCATTATGTTGAGGGAAAGATGAGGGGTGTAGCACCAAATAAGAAGATTGCTGCCGTGCAGCAGAAAAATGTTGATCTGTAAGTGCAGACTGCTTTGATACTGTTTTTCTTTTAAAATTATCCTATTATATCATAATGGTTGATTTTCAGTCACTTTGACACAATGTTGACCTAACTGAGGGATCCAGTAAATGTTTTACCTTATCGTTCCAGGAAAACGAAAAAGACGAAACAGAAGAGTAAGTTAAATGTTTTATAGCAAGATGACATTTTAGTTGCAGGGTTAGGGTTAGTGTTGTATCTTGAATCGTTTGACGCTTAAAATCTCAACCGGGATGAATCCTGTTGCTTTAATTCAATGACATAAGCACATTTTTGTTGTGTTGACAGTGCCTGTAAAGTTATGGTTGCAGAGTGTAGGATTTATTTTGATATTTTTGTATGGTATTCAAAGACGGTTGAATCAGTTCATCTGGATACGTTTATTGACAGGTAAGTTTCATCACTCATCTAAGTGACCTTTTCAGTTTAAACTGACTGCAGGTATCCTCACCCCTTATAAACAATACAGTTGCATAACGCCCGAAACCAAAGGCCAGTTTCATATGAAAATATGGGCATGACCATTAACTAGAGTTTCAGTGGCCATGTGTACTATTCACAGAGGATTTGGGGATGTTTGCAATCACAGCATTGTAAGATGGCGACAGATGTACTCTTAGGCCCCCTCCTTGGTTCAGGGATGGTCGTGTGTCGGTGGGGACATTGTCAGCTCGATGGTACAGCGTACTGATGACTCCTAGTTTGTGCTCCAGTGGATGATGAGAGTCAAACCTTAAGTACTGATCAGTATGTGTTGGTTTATGGTAAACATCAACAATCAAATGTCCCCCCATCACCAATTGCAATTTCACAGTCAAAGAAGGCCAACCTGTCATGTTTCACATCCTCATTGGTGAACTTGATGTGTCCACAGAGTTAATGTGGTCTGTAAAATGTGGTACATCCTGAAATTTAATTTTGATCCAGGAATGCATGTGAAGAAAGACTTAACATCATAAGAGACCATTATTTTGCTTATTCCATGGCTGTGATCAGTTCCACTAGCTGGATTTCCCTCAGCGCCCATTAGCCCGTTAGCAAAGATGCCTGGGTGAGTTGTCTGTCAGACAGATTCTTCACCCACTTGTCCACATCGACAGCGTGTGTCTGGCGTCCGTCTCTGTCTGCCGTTGAGGGTGCTGTCCATTGTCTGTCGATGTCTCTGGCGTGCAGCAAGTAGGTCGAACTTATTTTGCGGCCTGGTTTTCGATGTTCCGTGTTGAGCTAGACGAGCCTCATCCGTGAACTCAGTCACACATTGGAAAGGGATCTCATCTAGTTGTGACATGAGTCTCTGTTGGATCTGCTCCTCTTTGGCTTTCAAAGCTACTATTACTTTCGACTGCTCCCGTTAGGGGTCACCTCAGTGGATCACCCGTTTCTATTTCTTCCTGTCCTCTGCATCTTCCAGCCACCTGCATGTCCTCCCTCACCACATCCATAAACCTCCTCTTTGGCCTTCCTCTTCTCCTCTTCCCTGGCAGCTCCATATTCAGCATCCTTCTCCCAGTATACCCAGCATCTCTCTTCCACACATGTCCAAGCCATCTCAATCTTGCCTCTCTTGCTTTGTCTCCAAACTGTCCAACCTGAGCTGTCCCTCTAATATAATTGTTCCTGAACCTGTCCTTCTTCATTACTCCCAATGAAAATCTTAGCATCTTCAACTCTGCCACCTCCAGCTCTGCCTCCTGTCTTTTCGTCAGTGCCACTGTCTCCAAACCATATAACATAGCTGGTCTCACAACCATTTTGTAAACCTTCCCTTTAACTCTTGCTGGTAACCGTCTGTTGCAAATCAGTCCTGACACTCTCCGCCACCCACTCTACCCTGCCTGGCTTTCAAAGCATCAATAGTAAAATTAGTTTGTCTCACCCGTTCGTTCAACAGCTGGCTCTGTATCTTCTGGGGGATCTTGTTAGCTCAGTGGCCCTTGACCGACGATTTCATTTGCAGGCTCTTGGGTGTAATCCCACTCTGTCTGCATCTGAGGCTGAATCTCAGGTGGCTCCTGTAGTCTGCCATTTTATGCGCCGTTTGCTTGTACTCGCATACAAATTTAAGGCAATCCTCGCTGAAATGAGTCAAAATGTCTTGATGCATGCTCAATAAGCCACGTAAGAAAATCAAAGATTGCAAACATTCACAAGTCCTCTGTGAATAGTACACATGACCATTGAAGTTAATGGTCATGCCCGTATGTGCATATGAAACTGGTCATTGGTTTCGGTCAGTATGCCACTGTATTGTTTATAAGGGTGGGGATCTCTGCAGTCAGTTTAGACTGAAGAGGTCACTTAGATGAGTGATGAAACATATCTGTCAATAGACGTTGTATCCAGATGAACTGATTCAACCTTCTTTTATTATTTTACCAGGATTATTGAGCATGCATCCAGGCAATTTTGTATGGTATGTTTGAGACTAATACATTAAATCATTTCAGTTACATTTAAGGTTATTCTCTGATTTGAGGCTGGTTTAATATGTCATGCTATTGTTTTCTTTTTATTTGGACAACTATTTACCACCAGCTGACTTAGAGCTGATGTAGGCATTGCTGAGTTATCCTAGAGATACTTTAAAATGAAATAAAGTCAAGAAAATCACCTGAACAAAGTTGTCAATAATGTTGGGATGTTCATGGTTTGAATTCTTCAAATAACTGCTGCAGAGTTTGACAAAATAGAACATATAACTGCTTTATTGGATTTATTCTGAGTCTATCCCAATACCATTCATAATATGAAGTAGTGTGACTGTTTTCTCATGGACGTGTTCTTTACCTGACTTATGTAGCCCCAGGGGTCGGTGAAGGTACTAGCACTGGAGAGATGCCCCAGGGACCAAGGAAGAAGAGGGCTCGTGTTGATCCCACTGTGGAAAGTGTGAGTATTCCTTCTTTCAGAAAGCCCGGTGTACCAGCAAATTACATATCTACCTCAGCTTGTCTTCCTCCTTTCAGGACGAGTTGGTTGAACAAATATGTAGTTTTGCCAAAAAAGTTAGCCTGACATCTTGCCACCCATTGTGAATGGTTAGATAACCTTTACCTTTTGCTCACACTCCTCCATCATGTATGGGGTTCCAGTGCAACTTTTTCTTGTATTAGATTTATTTTTTCAGATTGGCTATGCACGGGGAAACAATTTAATCTATTTTCCCTTTTCTGTCTCTAAAACTGTCGCACTCCCTGCCCCCCTGACACGTTTTGAGGTTTTTCATAAGAAAAACATTTCACCAGTGAATCAAACCTGCCCCATCTTTTTTAATCATTTCATTTTAGTATATTTGAGCCACCTGACATTTCATCAAAATTCCACACATAGTTTGCAGAAAAGGCATGATTTCTATCCACAGGGGAAAAAAATGCATGATTTCTATCCACAGGAAATGTCTTATCCACAGAAGCTTCTATCCACAGGCCTTAAGAACTCTCAACATATATGACCTTTCACATACTTGAGACAGCTAGTTGTTTTTTTATTGTTTATTTTGACTTAAAAAGAAAAAAATCTTTTGTCTTTTATCTAGGTCTATGTCTTCACACAGTGATAGACGGAGTACCCCTTTTCATTTCACTGCATGTTTTACCTTGTATTTCTGTGCATGTGACAAATAAAGTACTTGAACTTGAACTTATGAAGTGTGGTTTTAGTTTAATTGAACTTTTAATGCTGCGCATTATGATTCATGATGTGTGTCTTTTGTCTTTTGTGTGTGCGTGGCCAGGAGGAAGTCTTCACCAACCGTGTGGAGGTGAAGGTGAAGATCCCTGAGGAGCTCAAACCTTGGCTGGTGGATGACTGGGACCTCATCACTCGACAGAAACAGGCAAGTGCCATATCAAACACCGTAACGTAGACTGTAACATTCAAGAACAGGTTAACTGCTTGTCAAATTTAAGTGCAGTCGGATCTGTTTTCTTCATGAAAGCTTCATAGCATAATTATTTAAAATGATGCAATTCATAACAATCAGCTTAAATTAATTTATATCTGCGCATTGAATTGCAATAGAATATTGCAATGTTAAGAATAAGGTAAAACTCATTGAAGCAGAAGTTTTCACTAAAAACTTATTGCAGCTACAATTTGGACCACTTTGATGCCTCTGGTTCAATTAGAAAAAATCCCTTGCTGTAGAAAGTAGTGTAGCAAGTCATAAAAATTGGAGAGAGTAGGAAAATAAAGAAATATGCAATCACTTAACAGGGATTTACTTAAAGGTAATTGTATTGGGTTGGGGTGTAATTTTGTAAATAAGAGAGCATAGTTGGTTAAGAAAAGCTTTGCTAATGTTTACAGTTGTTTCACCTACCAGCGAAGAAGAATGTTGAGACTGTCTTGGAGGACTATGCAAACTATAAAAAATCAAAGGGAAACTCGGACAACAAGTAAGCCAAACCACCTTCCCTGTTCTGCAGAAGATATGGCTCAACAAAAATAGGATTATTGTAGAAAATCCCAGAAAGTTGAGTCAGTTCATCTGGACACAAACTTTAGTTGGAGAAACGTTCTGAATTATTGAGCATGCATCAAGACACTGGTAGGAATCAAAGAAGGTTGGATCAGTTCATCTGGATACAGTGTTTATTGATAGATCCATATCCCCACCCTTATAAACAATACAGTTGCATAATGACCGAAACCAATGACAATGCAGTCAGTTTAGACTGAAGAGGTCACTAATTGAGTGATGAAATATATCTGTTAATAAACATTATATCCAGATGAACTGATTCAACTTTCTTGGATTTCCTTACCTGGATTATTGAGCATGCATCAAGATACACTGGTAGGAAAGTTTTTCAGAATGAAAAGATGTCATTGCTTTTTATTCTCTTGGCTATAATGTGTGAATCCATCTCAGCATCAACATTGGGACAATGCACTCTTCTTCACCACTGCACAGTGCTTGGCAACCATCATATCAAAGCCTTTACCCAGCATTGTAATACGTTTTATCTGACTTTGTCGATTTGTTTGCCTCAGCCCAAAATTTGACTTTACAGTCCTGCTTTCAGTTCCTAGCATTCACTTTACAGACCCTAACCAGCAAAAAATTAGTATTTCATGTTCTAAGGCAATGTTGCTACTATAAGAATGATAAAACAAAGATGCATGCACTAAAAATTCACATTTTGTATGAAATTTGTTATTTTGGTAGAGAACATTAATTTTCTGGATTCTGGGTGAAACAGTAAGACTTTAGGCGTCATTGTTGATGCTTGTTTTGATGCTGAGGCTGAGGGGAGCGTTTCCATAGACGTTCTCTAAGAAATCACCTGATTAGACCAAGATAGCGGCACCGTTTTATGGCAAGACTTGCTACTTAATCAGGATTTCCATGCATCTTGGAACACCTGGAAATTTATAGCCTTGTTTCCCAGTCATTGAAAACACCTGGAAAATGGTAAAATTGATCAGATGTCCTGGAAATTTTATTGAGGAAAATTGTAAAGTTGGGTTATAAAATCGTATTTTCACCCGATGCGTTGACATATTTTTAGCATAGTTTTTTAGTTGAGACCACTTATTTTTAGCCATATTTTTTGTGTGGGAACTTAACCCGAAACTTAACCACTGTAGCTGAAGTTGTCATCGCTATTGTGCCAAAATGTCTTTATACATATGCGGTGTTGACATTTTCAAGTCATGTTATTTATACGCAACTCGCTGAGAATGTAAATTGGCAGTCCTCACTGCTCATGTGGTTTCTGAGACTCAAACGTCACCGAGCACAGACAATAAAAGCCATTCGTGGCTTAAAAGGGGCTGGAATAAGAGGAAATCTGCCATTGCACAGGGTATTTATTCTTTAACCTTTTCTAATGGTATTTACACCATAGTGTTAAGTTGCTGGTCTCTGCAGATAGAAAAGCATGAGTTTTCTTTCTCCTCTCCACTCAGGGAGTATGCAGTGAGTGAAGTTGTGGCAGGGATTAGGGAATATTTTAACGTCATGCTGGGCACCCAGCTGCTCTACAAGTTTGAGAGGCCTCAGTATGCTGAGATCCTGGCTGAGCACCCTGACACACCCATGTCCCACATCTATGGAGCACCCCACTTGCTTCGCCTTTTTGGTAAGGAACGCATCTGCACAAACGCAGACAACCAAGCTTCAGTTCAAATGCACAGGACACAACTGGCTCATACATGCAAAGACCCAGTCCCTGCCAGATGCTGAGGGGCTGGATATGTTGTAAGCATTGTGCAAAACAATGAAGTGCCTCTCCTCGTTGCTAGCTTTTGAGTTTAGCAAGGTCCCTGTCATACAGATGTGAAATGTTATATGAGTCAGTGATTTTTACGACTTCATGTTTTAATTAAAGCATAATTGTTCTAACTGAAAACAATAGGCTAATGTCAAGGTTCACATTTTCTGAGTTTTGACTACCTGTGAGACTTTATAAGACAGTCATTATACTGTATGTGCAGCATACATATTTATGTGCGTGACCAAGATTACCCAAATGGCAAATACCCAAGTCTTAACTATGCCTTAAGACCTCTTAAGACCATGTGACTGTCTGTTGCCAAATCATATCACCACCGGGGTAAGTAGCTATTGCTGCTAGTACATGATTGGTTATGGACAAGCAGTGTCACACAAATGTCACATTTTATTGTCATGAGCACAAAATTACAGAAACAGGCTTTGTACTTGAAAATACCATTCACATAAGGATTAATGTTTTGGCCATTAGGCTCTATTTCTTTAACTCAGTCATCACATTAATATGATGATCAGCATTTTATTGATTTAAATGGTAGTCATTAAACAAGGATACTTGCCACAACTGTTGTTGAAACCTCTGGTTTAAGGTCTGCTGACGTTTAGGTGGTAAAACAGGAACAGCAAGAGATGACAGAAACCTATGTATGTGTGTGTACCATAATTTAATTTTAAAGCTGTTAAATGTCATAGGAACTAATTTTAAAGCTGTTAAATGTTATATTAGGAACTGTTAATTTTTTTTTATAACCACATTATTTTTTGCATATTCCATCAATCCATCCATTATCCAAACTGCTTATCCTACTCTCAGGGTCGCGGGGATGCTGGAGCCTTTCCCGGCAGTCATTGGCTGGCAGGCGGGGAGACACCTTGGACAGGCCGCCAGGCCATCACAAGGATTTTTTTTTTTTCAATATTTTTTGCATATTGACATTCAGTCATCATCATCTATAAATTTACATCTATAAATGTTAGTATTTACAAATTTTTCTAAACAATCATTTAAAAAAAAGTTTCTAAACAATTACACTCACTGATGCAAAATGTTGACTTTTAAAAATAATATGATAATGTTAGATGGGATGCAGTACAAACAATATGGTTATAACATGACCTATTTCCATATTAAACCATCTAGTCAGCTTACTGCACACTACGGTAAATTCCAATAAGGTTTTGTTGTCAGATTCCTTTTTTGTTAATTCTTTCACCGAAGCCAGATTGAATTTATCACACTTCAGATGTGACCATCATAAGTGAATTTCTTCCTCTTTCTTGATACAACTATTCCAGTGCACACCGAGGACTTGACATGCTCAGATTTGTAACATTGTTCTTATGAAAATACTGACTCATCAGATCAGTGGCGCTTCTCTGTTAATTTACTTCGCTGCCTACTTGACTGATAACTGTCACTTTCATTTTAGGTGTAATTTCTGTTGATGCAATGATGTGAAACTGAAAGTATGAGTTAACTGTGAAGGGAGAGAATGAGAGAGAAGATGGACAGAGAAAGAGGAACATGACAGTGATGGAGACTACAGACAGTTTGAGTTAACCACTGGAGATGAAGTGAAACATACTAGTCATGTGTAGAGTTGGTTTTGAGAATTGTATCAATTGAAGTAACTTTCTTCTGTTCATACTGCAAAACAGGCTGCCAGCTAATATTTTAGAAAAAAAAAATTATGTTTCACAAATGCTTTTATCAAATGATGTCTTAGAGAGGTGTTTGTGTTTTAAACAGCTGATCCTGACACCCCCTCACCCTTCTGTAATTCCCAACTGTTTTTTACAAAATCACAATCTACAATTTAAGTCCCACACCTTGCTGTCATTTCCAGTCATGTTGAAATTCTTCAGGGAAATTGTTTTGGAGAAAGATTGTGAATATATCCAGTAAAGTTATTAGAAAACCACAGAAACAACAGTTTGAGGTGCATGTTGAAAGGCTAAAGATTGCAGTGTTGTGGCTTTTGCAAAAGTAAAAACAGTTTTCTTGTGAAGCTAAACACGCAGAGTACTTATACAATATTGCAAGGAATTGGTTCAGGTGGGACTAGTATTAAAGGGGCGAGGTCTGTCAGTCAAGACTGTGATAAATTTGCAATAGAATTCTCACCTTACCATTCAATGAAATTGTTTATCTACACAGTAGTAACACCACTTACAGGTTCATTCATAAATATCATAACCCTCCATATTAGTCATAGTAAACTAGTCTTAAAGGTAGTATATGTAATATTCTGGCTTTCCTGAAGCATAATACAGTGGTGCTTGAAAGTTTGTGAACCCTTTAGAATTTTCTATATAAATATGACCTAAAAATCATCAGATTTTCACACAAGTCCTAAAAGTAGATAAAGAACCCAATTAAACAAATGAGACAAAAATATTATACTTGGTCATTTATTTATTGAGGAAAATGATCCAATATTACATATCTGTGAGTGGCAAAAGTATGTGAACCTTTGCTTTCGGTATCTGGTGTGACCCCCCCCCCCCCAGCAATAGCTGCAACTAAACGTTTCCGGTAACTTGATTAGTCCTGCACATCGGCTTAGAGAAATTTTAGCCCATTCCTCCATACAGAACAGCTTCAACTCTGGGATGTTAGTGGGTTTCCTTACATGAACTGCTCGCTTCAGGTCAGGACTTTGACTTGGCTATTCCAAAACATTAACTTTATTCTCCTTTAACCATTCTTTGGTAGAACGACTTGTGTGCTTAGGGTCGTTGTCTTGCTGCATGACCCACGTTCTCTTGAGATTCGGTTCACGGACAGATATCCTGACATTTTCCTTAAGAATTTGCTGGTATAATTCAGAATACATTGTTCCATCAATGATGGCAAACCATCCTGGCCCAGATGCAGCAAAACAGGCCCAAACCATGATATTACCACCACCATGTTTCACAGTGGGATAAGGTTCTTATGCTGGAAAGTAGTGTTTTCCTTTCTCCAAACATAACACTTCTCATTTAGACAAAACGTTCTATTTTTGTCTCATCTGTCAACAAAACATTTTTCCAATAGCCTTCTGGCTTGTCCACGTGATCTTTAGAGAACTGCAGATGGGCAGCAATGTTCTTTTTGGAGAGCAGTGGCTTTGCACACTGCCATGCACACCACTGTTGTTCAGTGTTCTGCTGATGGTGGACTCATGAACATTAGCCAATGTGAGAGAGGCCTTTAGTTGCTTAGAAGTTACCCTGGGTTCCTTTGTGACCTGGCTGACTATTACACGCCTTGCTCTTGGAGTGATCTTTGATGGTCGACCATTGCTGGGGAGGGTAACAATGGCGTTGCATTTCCTCCATTTGTACACAATCTGTCTGACTGTGGATTGGTGGAGTCCAAACTCTTTAGAGATGGTTCTGTAACCTTTTCCAGCCTGATGAGCATCAACAACGCTTTTTCTGAGGTCCTCAGAAATCTCCTTTGTTCTTGCCATGATACACTTCCACAAACATGTGTTGTGAAGATCAGACTTTGACAGGTCCTTGTTCTTGAAATAAAACAGGGCACCCACTCACACCTGATTGTCATCCCATTGATTGAAAACACCTGACTCTAATTTCACCTCCAAATTTACTGCTAATCCTAGAGGTTCACATACTTTTGCCACTCAGATAAGTTATATTGGATCATTTTCCTCAATAAATAAATGACCAAGTATTATATTTTTGTCTCATTTGTTTAATTGGGTTCTCTTTATCTACTTTTAGGACTTGTGTGAAAATCTGCCGATTTCATGCAGAAATATAGAAAATTCTAAAGGGTTCACAAACTTTCAAGCACCACTGTAGAACTAGTAAATAGCAGGGTTTGCTAAATGTTAGTGGTTGAGTTATGTGCTTTGAAACAAAGCGCGTAACTCTTGGCTTTGATTTGTTGTTGTTATTCACATTACACATAGCACCTTCTAAGTCTTTGGACAACATATGCAAACATTTAATAATGCGATTTATATTATCCTTGTGTGCCCTTACAGTTCGCATTGGAGCCATGCTGGCCTACACTCCCCTCGATGAGAAGAGTCTGGCTCTGCTGCTCAATTACCTCCAGGATTTCTTAAAGTGAGGCTCAGAGTTTTAGCATCACATCAGAGATTCAGTCATCTTTGGCTGACTCTCAACTGCCCTGTCACATCCTCATAATTTCCCATTAGCCCCATCGGCCCTTACTTTGGCAAATCCAGTACTCTCACCATGAAACTGATTTTCCTCTATTGAAGAGTGCATTTGTCAAGGTTGACTTTTCACCTCACTGCATTTGTTGACAGTTGAGTTTACTTTTTGTAGTAGCAGACAAAAGGTGAGTTAGAAATGCTTCCATGTGCGACATTACATTCTGTTCAAGTAAAATATTTCAAGTAGCGCATTTCTTACCCAGACTGTGCAAGTTGATATTTTTTGAAAGACTTTTAAGGTCTTTTTTCCCCCATTATAGCTGTAGTGTTTTGGTAATGCACAACACACGCTCACACACGTATGCATGTGACTGCTGACATATTTTCCCAAGTCAGCTGTAGATGTTCCATGTTTGTCCATGTTTTACTTTGTTCCTTCATTGGTTTGTTCTCTCACCCACCATTCTCCAGTACAGGATCAATGCAAAACCAAGACAGGAGAAAGTTGAATTCTTTCTGAAGGATACCTCCTTACCTGGCCTTTCCTGACATTTATCTGGACAAAACTTACTCAATGGCCAATTTTAGGAGACATTTCTCAGGGCTGTAATTTGATTTATTGTACAGGAGCATGATCATTTCCCATCCTCGGTAACCTGTGATACTCAATCTCCTGGGTCCAGACATTCTGAGGTTTCCTAATAAGATTTTTTTGGTCTTGATCTGTGATCTTAACTCAAATTCAACACACCTGCTGTTGAATGATACGTTAGGCTTTTTTCCCTAAAAAAAAAAATCGGCAATAAGCTCCCCCCCAATCTGTAACCATTGCTAATCTTTTATCTGTGTCAGGTATCTGGTGAAGAATTTGTCCACCCTCTTCAGTGCCAGTGACTATGAAGTTGCACCCCCGGAGTACCACCGAAAGGCTGTTTGAGAGTTCTGACATGGTGCTCATCTGAAGGCACATACAACTTTTTCCCCAGACCACATGTACATCAACCATTACAACCTGTTTGAGTGGAGGGATGGACTCATATTTTTCAGTTGAACTCATCCGCCTCCTCCACCAAGGTCTCAGGAACTAGCCACAGTTCCAAGAACGGACACCCAATTCATTTGAGTCAGATCTTAGTAGCTTTTAATCTATCAACACACACGTACCCTGTTGTCTGTTCTTCTTTAATATTCCAGTCATTGGACATGGATAGGACAATTGTGTTTTTACAAGCAGCTGTTTGGTGTTGTGGTGCATTCCATCTGACTGTGTACATTTGTTACTGTTATTGTTGCATGTGTTTGTTTATAAATGTCTGGTGCTTTAACACAAGGTGCAATTTTTATACTCCACCATAAGATGTGGTTTGTAATCGAGTCTTTTTGGACCCCTATTATGTGTTATTTGTAGCTCATCAGTTTCTAATAAATATGTTTCTACACGATCTCTAAATGGTTTAACCTCTTGAATAGATACTGTGCATAACTGTGGATGGGTTTTTTTTGTTTTGTTTTTGTGGTCCACAGGATTATTGACACAAACCTTTTTTTTTTTAAATGTGTATAGTTTACTGAATATCAGTCAGACACACCAATGGAGTGGATGTATTCAAAAATGTTACCTTCAATGTCTTGCTGTGAGGTTGTTTCTTGGTTTGGAGAGTCATTTATTTCTTATAGTGGTGGCTTGAGGTGATAGGAAATTGGGATGGTATCCAATATGGTGGCGTATATCTCAGTTCTCATGCAACAGGCCAATGATCAAGAGATAAAAATAATAATTCTCACATGGTCTGTTAAGGAAAAACAGGCAAAGCTCCAGATGGTTGACATCTGTGACTATTCAAGTGCTGATGCAGAAAATGTAAGATTTCCACAGTTTTCAATGATGTTTATGATGAAGCTTCATGTATTTGAGATGGTTAAGGTTGTCAGTGACAGACCACTGCCTAAATGTGATCTGATCAATAATTATCTCAATAGCTGAATGCAAGATTTTATTTTGATATTAATGTCTAAGAAAGCTTATTCATTCAGAAAAGGATATCAGGGTTACTGCCAAAGCATCTATATAATAACCCTGACTCGAGGTAGCTCTCCATAGTTACCTAGTAGTGTTGGCTAATGAAATCAATAGGGGAACACATCTCAAAGTGGCAACCAAAAAGGAGAAGCCCGGTGACTGCAAATTCTATTTTGGTTGTGCTTGCACAAGATTGGCACTAATAAATACCGGAAAACATGTCATGCTCAGCTCAACAACATTGTTTAAAGTCACTTTTGTCAATTGGTTTCAATATCTCGGGTGGCAAGACATGTTGGGAGGGTGACAGCTTCCACTATACAGCACCCAGGTTTCCCTGCAGTTTGGTTTCTGTGCAAGACTATCCAGCGCCAGCAGACGGCAGAGAAAGGAAAAGGGTTTGGTAGTAAAAGACGAAATTCCTGCAGGGATTCTGACACTATTTGGGACCGATACCAGAGGGGGGCATCGTTTTTCTTTTGGTTCTCAAAACTATTTAGCCGGTCAGCTTTTCTGGATCAGAGTAGGTCCAGCTTAATTTTCAGACATTTATTCTACTTTCCTGTTTGAGTCTATTTCAAGGTCGTCTCTCTTCTTCTCCTTCGGCAGTCCATCGAAACGATGACGACTGTGATGCAGTTTAAGCTCGGCGAGCACGCCTGTGGGCCTTCAGACCCGCGTTAGAGCCACAATGTCGTCCACATTTGTCACAGACGAGAGTTGTTTGAGTTGGTCTTGCATGGTGGGCCTTATGATAGGCTTGTTGACAAGAAGCCTATTTGTAGATAGGTACGTGGAGGAAATAATGATTGAATAGTTAGATAGTTAAACGTTTTTTTTAAATTACTATTTGATGTTCATTTATCACATACAGAAATCCGGGAGAGGGGAGGGGGCAAACTATGGAGAGAGAAAAAAATCCTACAATGCTCTCTGTGTTCAACGTTGCAAAGGTGATAATGGCAACGGGGACGGTGACGTCTCCGTGTGTGTATGCGTGAATATGTGGACGTGTGGTCTCGTTTTATCCCTGTTTAGCGGGACCGGGGGGGGGGGAATAAAGTTAAACAACTTGCGTTCAGTAAATCAGTCTGCTGGAGTCAGGACCCACAGCGGTCTATATCGTGCGGAAGTCGCACACCGAAGCTGGAAACAACGCAGTCTATTGTGATCCACTCCATCTTCTAGGGAGCCTATTTGACGGACTACGGTATTTCTATCTTTTTGAAACGCTTTTTTGTCGCCGAGTTTTTTCCAGGTGACTTTATCCCACCCAGGTAAATCTGACGTCATACCAGGCGGGCTGTCCCAGGATGTCTCCCAACAACTCTGGACTTGCGGATGGCTCGTTTCAGGAGGAAGTCCTGCCCTCTTTCACTGACAATTGGTTAAGGCAGGGAAAGCTCTGGCACAGCGTAGTTTGATTGGCTTAGAAGGACGTCAATAGAGAAGTAAGGACCAGTTTCGTGGTTAGGCATCAGGTGAAACTCGCCCAGGACAGTGCAGAAATAAATTAATTCCGTCGGTTTTGCGAAGTACTCATTTACTCGTGATAAGGTTTCGCCACGCATATTTTAAACACCACATATTGGCTACAATGAAGAGTCTCAAGTACAGGCTGAAGAAGCATGAAGTTACCATCACAGTAAGTAGAAATGTAGGATTTGTCTATTTCATTGAGACTTTGTGGTGCGGATTAGCTTGCTTTTGTAGTTTCATTCCCTCACCCCCATAAGTGTTGTTAACCATTTTCTTAATGTAGTTTAGTTATGAGTTGTGGACACAGTGTAACCCTGGCCTATAATCGTCAACCCCCATGTTATCCGACGTGTTTCCCACCGTTGTACCCTAAGTGAAACGTAACATGGAACAGTGGAAACACCTGCACTTCTGCGCACATAACCAACGTGGGCGTACAGCTGACTCCGCAAAACCCGTCTGCCGACGTATCATGGCCCAAAGTGTCCAGAACAGAACAGCTTGAAACGAGGCGCAGGTCCGCGGCCCCACGGCGCCTCACAAAGCGTGCCTCAAATCAATGAAACGGAGCAACGTCTCTGTTCTTTGTTATGGTGACCTACACTTGGCTCTCGAAATCCACCTTATGCTCGTTTGCAGTGATTTTTCTTTTGTTGACCTTTGTTTAGGCCGTAGAGACGACCGTGCCTGCCCATCGGAGTGTTTCGCCGTGTCGCGTTTTGTCCCGCGAAGCTGCGAATGCCCCCGCCACAAGCAGAAACGTGAACATGCCGCTAATCTTCACTAATCTTGATCAAAGCTCAGGGCAAAATATGAGTCCGCTTCTATTGCACGCCCCAAAGTGTGTTGACCCACATTTTATGTTTATGGTATTTTTCTGCAGTATTTTATTTTTTTGTTGAAGAGGTGGGGGGGGGGGTTGCAACTTCATAATGTTGTGATGTGCTGTTGTGCTGTAGTATAGTTGCTCATCACAGGCTGTGGTCGATGAACCCTGCAAAATGTATATTCATTACAAGTCAACTCCACACGCTGTAGTATTTGTTTTGTATTGTGGCCCTTTTTCTGCTCCAGGTAATTATCACGAGAAAGGTAGGAAACTAAAGGAGCTGTCTGTGTCTGCCAGACTGGCTGTCTATCTCTAAGGCAGAGAAAAGCAGTGGTTATTGCATTTGCATAGACTCACCCCTTTCAACGCATGTGGCTGTTCAATTCATGAGGTACACTACAACAAACCCACATTTGTGCCCCCCCCCCCCCACTTGCAGCAATAAATACCTCTGTTCATGTGCTATTTTTCTTGGAAAAGTAATTTTCAGATCACGTAAGCCAGCCATGTCAACAAACATTGTATGATATGTTATTTCCCTGACAATCGCAGGGTATTTCCCTGGCAGGCGTGAGTCAACTCAGCCTCAGTAACCTGCATGCGTATAGGTGGCGTGAGTAATGGTTTTGAATTGCAAGCTGTACTTGAGGTTTTGAGGGAACTCCGTTGAAACTCGATTAGACATGCCTCACATATTTTTTTTAACTTATTTTGTACCCCTGCTTATAGTGAGGGCCGTGTTGTGAGTGTATTGTGGATTGGATCATCGCCACCTATCAAATCAAGCCCCTCCACCCCAAAGTGTCTGCTTAAGTCTTGGCCGGAGAACATAGTATCACGTTATTGAGTATACGGTTAATAAACATCTGCACGGAGAGCGAGTGAGTGGGAGTTGAAAGAGCTGGAGCCAGAGATATTCAGATGAAACTTTCCTCAGGAATGTGAACAAAACTGAGTTGTAGCCAAACCCAGTCATTTGAGGATATCTTCTTCCACCACTTGCGCAATGCATTTTTCAAAAACCTCTTTGTCTCTATATTTTTCCTCCACTTCAAGTCAGATTTGAGGGAATTTACTTTTCATCTCTGATGCAAAGAGTGTTTTAAGCAGCTTTTGTAGACTCGATATGTCTTAAAGGGATACTTTCATGTTTTTATTATTGTTCATCTCTCGTGATTCTCCTCCAAGGCATCTTGCTTTCATGAGGTTTAGAAAAAACGTTGTCGACATTAACCAAATAAAGCATCTTCTTGATATCACTAACGTTCTTTATTGAAACCGTTTTGGAGCTGCTAGTCGGAAATCAGCAAATTAGCTGTTGGTGACGAGTACTTCTTTCATCAAGGAATGTAATCAGTGCTACCGGGCAGTTTTTAGGGCAGTTGAGAAACAAATTCTGAAATTGAATCTGAAACAGAATTAAAAAAGGAAGCTGAGACCAAAATATGAAATTTCAAGCCATTTCTGCTATAGCAGCCACAGATGTAATATGGGTGTGAGGCCTGTTAGTTTGTGGGTTTAACGCACACAGGCTCTTGTTTTGGTATTTGTGTGGTGAAAACAACCTGTTGACACAGATTCATTGAAAGATGATTAGAAGTGGGGCAAAGTCAAGGTCTTTAGTCAGTCAGTGAGTTTTTTCAGGTTTTTTTTTTTTTAATTCCCAAGATTCAATTCTCAAGCGTTTTTAGTGACATTCTGCTCTCTTGAACATGAACAAGTGATTATAACAAGGCAATATGGAGGAGTATTGATTTTCCAAGCTTTGGTGCATGAAGGTACCCTGTGCATTGCAGTGTATTTTCAGGCTGCCATGTCATTAGATCACAATGAGTCACTAGTTCAAAATATTGGTGTGTGTGTGTGTGCGCGCGCGCGCGCATGTGCAGAAGGGACTTCATGAGGTGGCTGAGATTCTACACCTTATATTGGCACGTTGTCATTTGGGTTTATCATCAGAGACCACTGAGATACTCCTTAATGTCAGCAGAGTTTGCACTGGGTAACTATCTGATCACTATGGGATTTACATTTAACTATGTGATAGTTTGTTTTCCCCCCCCTTTTTCTCCCCAATTGAATTTGGCCAATTACCCCACTCTTCCGAGCCATCCTGGTTGCTGCACAACCCCCTCTGCCGATCCGGGGAGGGCTGCAGACTACCACATGCCTCCTCTGATACATGTGGAGTCACCAGCCGGTTCTTTTCATCTGACAGTGAGGAGCCAGGGGGACATAGCGCGTGGGAGGATCACACTATTCCCCCCGGTCCCCCCCCCCGAACAGGCACCCTGACGGACCAGAGGAGGCGCTAGTGCAGCGACCAGGACACATGCCAACATCCGGCTTCCTTCCCGTAGACACGGCCAGTTGTGTCTGTAGGGACACCTGACCAAGCCGGAGGTAAAACGGGGATTCAAACCGGCAAGCCTCATGTTGGCAGGCAACGGAATAGACCACTATGCTACCCGGACGCCTATGTGATAGTTTCTTGATCCTCATAAGGAAATTCTGTCTTCTGCTTCGTCAGACTTAAGGGTTGACTACATGGCTTCATACGTGCTGCTGTTAGGAATTTAGTGACTTGCTTAAGGACACTTTGGCAGCCTCGACGCTTGCGGACAATACTTACTCAAATTGGAGGACAGTTTTTCTAACCACTAGCTCAGCCTGCTGTCATCTTACTTGTAGTAGGTCGCGTGTTTCTCGGTGCTTCACAGCGGAGCATTCTGGTGTTCTTCTCTGGTCACAAAAACAACTGTTGGGATTTTTCAGCTTTGTTTACATTTTAATCCGTTCTACCATTGATTTGTTTTCACAACTGTCTTAGCATTGGAATAGTATTTGAATATTTGGTACCAAGTAGTGGAGTTTTTTGTTTTGAAACTCGGATATAGTAGATGTTTGGGATGACCTCAGATGAAACTCGTGACGTGGCTCTCGGGAGTTATTGATCAGATAAGAAGGAAAACTGAAGGGCTACATGGTCGAGAGACTTCACTGTCAGGTATAAGGGTATAACTTTCTCTTTCATTTCCTTAAATACTTTGGTTTATTTGTAATTGTTGTATTTCTTTAACAGACTGTTGAAAACAACGGTAAACAGTAAAATGCACACGCAGATGAAATTTGAGACTATGAGTCAAGGCCTCAAGGAAGTTGAGTTATGCTTATGTGAATTTGTGAGGAATTGGACGACATTTCACTTCGATGTCCTGTGGGGAGCTCCATGACAATGTTATGGCTCCGTTTGGTTTTTGTTGTTGTATACAGAGGAAAAAGGTCCCCTGAAATATTTGGATGATATTTTATAAGCTTGTGGATCTTGAGGTAGTGGAAGTAAAATGTGCAAGAAACAGATGGAGCTCAGTGGTGCAAGAGCCAAAAATGTTTAGTTGGTGGAAATACAAGTGTGTAGTGAATTTCAATCCTCCAGGCACAATGGTGAGTTTTTGTGTTTTTTAAGTTTGGGGTATTTTTGGCCTGCAGGTAGCACAATATTGGGCCAGTCATGGTTATTTGGCAAACTCCAGAGTACAGTGTCATGATGCATAATTTCCCCATCAAAATGTCATATTGGCGTGCCCCGTTGGCTCACGTGGTAGAGCGTATACCACATAACACTTACCACAGCAGCCTGGGTTCGAATCCGGCCTGCGGCCTTTGAGAAGAAAGAAGAAGAAAAGAAAAAAGCCACTTTTTTTTGTCATTGTAGTTTTGTTACAAGGAAATTTGTTCTCTGCATTTAACCCATCCTATTGTATAGGAGCTATGGTGCAGCGCCCAGGGACCAACTCCAGTTCTTATTTCCATTGCCTTGCTCAGGGGTACAGACAGGAGTATTAGCCCTAACATGCATGTCTTTTCGATTGTGGGAGGAAACCGGAGCACCCGGAGGAAACCCACGTAGACACGGGGAGAACAGGCAAACTCCACACAAAAAGGATGTGGGACAGCCTGGGGTTCGAACCCAGGCAACAGTGCTAACCACCGTGCCATCCTTTGCTGCATGTCATCCCCTCTCGCTCTCTCCCCTGCTTTTCCTGTCTACTATCTCTGTTAAATGAAGCAGAAAATGCCCCAAAAAAAAAAATCTTAAAAAAAGAAAAAAGTCAAATAATGCACATGTTGACGGGACAAATGGATGGACATTGATGGTCCCATTCATGGGGGACAACCAAGAGAATGAATCCATGACGCATACCTTTACAGACGTGCTTAAATTTGTTGATACCCCTCCACAAAAAATGAAGAATGAGCAGTTTTCTCTGAAATATCTTGAAACTGACAAAAGCAATTGGCATCCACCATTGTTTATTCCATATTTCATAGAAATCAGGCTTTGCTTTTGATTTTTTTATTCAACATACTATTGTAAATAATAAAATAAATGAAAATTGCATGGACAAAAATGATAGCCTAATATTTTGTTGCACAACCTTTAGAGGCAATTACTGCAATCAAACGTTTTCTGTAGCTCTCAATGAGACTTCTGTACCTATTAGCATGTATTTTGGCCCACTTCCTGAGTAAACTGCCCCAGCTGTCTCAGTTTGATGGGTGCTTTCTCCAGACTGCAAGTTTTAGCTCTTTCCATAGATGTTTGATAGGATTCAGATCAGGACTCATAGAAAGCCACTTCAGAATATGCTAATGTTTTGTTCTTCACCATTCTTGGGTGCTTTTAGCTGTGTGTTTTAGGTCATTATCCTGTTGGAAGACCCATGACCTGCGACTGAGCTTTCTGATACCAGGCAGTACATTTTTCTCCAGAATGCCTTGATAGTCTTGAGATGTCACTGTGCCCTGCATAGATTCAAGGCACCCTGTGCCAGGCACAGCAAAGCAGCCCCAAACATAACCGAGCCTCCTCCATGTTTCACTGTAGGTATGGTGCTCTTTTGTTTGAAAGCTTAATTTATTCATCTGTGAACATAGAAATGATGTGACTTGCTAAAAAGCTCCAGTTTTGACTCATTTGTCCAAAGGACATTCCCCCAGAAAGATTGAGGCAAGTCAGTATGCATTTTAGCAAATTCCAGTCTGTCTTTGTTTTTCTTTCAAAAGAGGAGTCCTTCTGGGTCTTCTTCCATGGAGCCCACTTTCACTCAAAAAGTGACTGATGGTGCAATCAGAAACTGACGTACCTCCACCTTGGAGTTCAGCTTGTAACTCTGGCAGGTGTCCTTCGTTCTTTTTCTACCATTCTATCCCTCTGTTTAATCTGGGGTCAATTTCCCCCTTCGGCCGTGCCCAGGGAGGTTGGCTATGGTTCCATGGATCTTAAATGTCTTTTTTTTTCTTTTTGATATACTTTATTAATCCCCATGGGGAAATTATGCTCTGCATTTAACCCATCCTAGCTGTGTAGCTAGGAGCAGTGGGCAGCCGCCGTGCAGCACCCGGGGACCAACTCCAGTTCGTCTTGCCATGCCTTGGTCAAGGGCACAGACGGGAATATTAACGCTAACATGCATGTCTTGTTGGCGGTGGAATATTTAATATTTATTTATTTATAATTTATTAATTAAAATTAAATTAACCAGATGATTATTAACTAATTAATTAACTAATTAGTACTTAATATTGCAGCACAGGAACATCAAGCTGCTTGAAGATGGTCTTGTAGCCTTTACCTTTACCATGCGTGTCTATTATTTACTTTCTGATCTCCTCAGACAACTCTCTCCTTTGTTTTCTCTGGTCCGCGTTCAGTGTGGTGCACACAATGATACCAAAACAGCACAGTGACTACTTTTCTCCATTTAAATAGGCTGAATGACTGACTACAAGATTGGAGACGTGATACTAATTAAAGAAACTAATTAGTTTGAAATATCACTTTAATCCAATTATTTATTATCTTTTGTAAGGGGTACCAGCAAATGTGTCCAGGCCATTTTAGAATGTCTTTGTAGAATAAGCAATTATTAATCTCATTTCACAGCTTCTTTGCTTTATTCTATGACATACCAAAGGCATGCAAGCATACATGACAAAATAGCTTTTAATTTAATCTCTTTTCAGGAGGAATGAAGCGTTATTTCAATGAGCTGTAAGGGTACCAACAAATTTGAGCATGTCTGTATCTACCATTTAAAAGCATGTTTGGTGTGAGTGTTCATTACGGCTCATCCTCCTAAGTAGCACATTTTTGTTCCACGTTATGTTTTTTCAGTGTCTACCGACATGTTTTGTTGATTACCTATCATCACAAGATGAGAATATTTAGGCTTGTGAAATATTTTAAGAGTATTCTTGGATTTTGTTTGTTTATCCTTCCATCTACCTCTGCACCTTTTGTTTACCTGCAGAACAATTATTGTTGAGTCAAATTAGAATTTGTCACTATGGATGATGCTCACCACATTAACTGAAATGCAGAATAGTGACTGACACTTATTTGTATTAGAAATTCCTGACTTGTCCCCCTGTCCTAAATAATTTGTACCTTAATTATTTGCAGCTACGATTACTGCAGGCGGATAAGGAAGACATCAGAAATTAGCTTTTGAATTTTACGCAGATTAAAGCAAGAGCCAAAGTTTTTAATATGTATTTTTTTATATTCTTGCACGGATGATGGAAGGATTATTTTCCTTTTGTTGTATGTCCTTGCTGCAAAGGTTAATTTACGTTAGTCGTGATGTCAATTGGGTCTACTTTCTATTAGCATTGAAAGATAAAAGAGGATATATTCTGGTTTTATGTCTGAAATGCCAGTGCTTGATTATGAACTTCACTGCTCTCCTATAACAAATGACCTCCTGAGAGGCTGCATGTCTGCTGATGTGTAGCATTTGCAGTGGAGAATCACATATACTACCAGACTTAATGACAGGGCCGTAAGGGGGTTAAGTGGCCCAAGGTGCATAATATCATTTACTCAGAGCATTATGAGATTGACCCATGTTTCATGTTACTGCTCATTTTCAGCCCTCTTTCACCTTAAACTGCTGTCTATTGAAGCATAAAATTCCCAAAAGATAATCTTCCAAAGAAATAGTTTCTTCCAGGGAAAATACTTGGTATTTTCTTCTATAGCATTTGCAAGCAGGGGCTTCATTTTACACCAGGGAAATGTTGTTCACGGTCGTCGAGGTTGTTTTTTTTTGCCCCCATTTAGAACCAGTTTGTAATGCTGTGGTAAATGTACAGTGTAATTGGGTTGAATGGGATTATGTACTCTTGCAGATCCTATATTGTGTAATGAAAAGAATTCATTCGGCTTTGTGTTGAATCACATCCTCCTCATTCAACCCCTTTTTAAGGTAAGACGTTGAAAAGCCTTCTGTATTACATTGGTACCCAACCAAAAGGAAAGGTGGATGATTAGCCTTGGGGTTTCAGAGGAACAGCTTCATTTGGCCCACATAGCTGTCATTTTAACCCAGTGCAGATCCATTCATCTTCATAGTCACTGTACTCTTGTTGTGACTGGTTGCTTCTCTATTCTAATAGGCCTTACTTTCTTCCTGCCTGTCACGCTTACAAAGATCCTTTCTTAAGAGATTTTGTTCTCTACTTTTCCTAGATTTCCGGTGCTAAGACCTACAACTCCCAGTCATTTCAGATGGGAGGTTACTGCTTGCCCTCGTTCTTTTTCTTTGTCTCTTTGTGTTCCTGATCACACCCTCCTGTCTTTCTTCTCTTTTATGGGGGGGGTTCATGGGTGAAATTTAAGAACCTTTTCGTCCTCTGGAGTGGTTGTGTTGTTTCACAAAATATAGGGTGGGGTTTGGAGGAGCTGCTGCCTCTGATGGTGTGATATGATAGCGGAGGTGGGATCATGGTGGAGGGTATTATTGAGAAGCAGGATAATCTTTTTTTTTTTTCCCCCAATGTTGTTTTGGGCATTTAGGCCTGCATTCCATTCTCGTTAAAATGCTTTCTATCGGACGTCTTTTCTTCAGCCAAGGGAGGCGTCTTAGAAAATGGCCGAACGTAACATAAGTGTGATTCTGATCGAGCCAAAGGAAACTTCTGCATTTCCTTAATCCCTTATTTTCTTTTTCCTCTGTTCCACAAAGGGTGTAAAATGTAAGGTTGTGTGGCATGAAGTGTTTTCCCACAATCCAAAGCTGAGAGAGGTCTGCGGAAGCAACAATAAATCACTTAACGATAACTTCATAGAAATCTGTTGGTTCAAGATTTGTGAAAGCAAATAACTCCATTCAACAATTAGAAACAATCTTATCTGTGACGTCAGGGCGGCTTCATTTGAAGCTACAGTCCAGGTCTCCCTGGGTTTAATTAGTGTGTATTGAGGGCTACATGTGAATTTGAGTGACAGATGAAAAATCCAACCATAGTTTGAAAGATTACCACATACAAATGCGTGTTCTAGTTTGAACTTTCTATTGTTTGTTTGTGGTGAAACGTTAGCCCTGGCATTTAGATAAAGGAAATGGGAGATTCTTCACAGCACAACCAATCGTGGGCTGTGGTCAACCACTTGCAGATGGTGATGGTGACACACTGGGGCTGATGTGTGAAGGATTTGACTGGAATTTCCATTTGCTCTGCAAACATGTCCTTTGTATGGACCAGCAGAATTATGTTTCTGCTGCAAGTATTTTAAGGTCACTGGGTGCTCGGGGCAAAGAGGACCAATGTAAAGCGCTCAGTGATAGGTGTTTAGTTTACTGTGCTGTTGATTATTACTGTTCCTACAGTGCATAAAGACTATATTGTTAGAGGAAGCCCTATCTTTTAAGGTCTTTTATTGCGGTACTCCCAGACATTTTTTTTCTTTGCAAGGTATCAGTTATATCTAAACAGCTGTCAACAGCTAAAAAACTCCCCTTTTCCTAATTTGTTAGCCTGTCATTAGCTGAAATGATTTATTTGCATCATACTCGGTGAAGGATGCCTTTGAGAACGTCATACTTTTTTCGATTAGTTTATCACACCTATCATCCTGCCTTAAAGGAATTCTGCAATCCTGACATTAAGTTTCCTTATCAAGTGTTGCTGAAAAGCCTAAAGCCTCTCTTGCCAGCTGCTGTCTGAGCTGCAGGCATTTTACACTTAGGCCTCTAAATACTTCCTGGTTTACAATCCAAAATGGTTCAGTTTACCGTGCTTCATAAAATGTGAGAGTAAAAGCAATTGGATGAAAGCCTAGTTAATTATGAACGAACGAATGGTACGGTTCACTGTTGCCTTGGTGGAATGTGGTTTTGAACACATGCTCATCTTGTCACAACTGTCACTTCAAAAACAAATGTATGAAATAAATCATTTCATTTACTCCAGATCTGATGCTTATAATAATTTCCAGGCAAGAAATTCAAATGTTTCAAAAGCAGAAACTAGAATCTTAAAAGAACTGAGCTGAACCCTGAACCTACCTTTTTAATATGATATTTGTGCTTTCAGACATTGGTCCATCTCCCCATAATATTCCACTCAATTTACTACACCTACGTGGATTCATTAGAGTTCTAGTTTTACCATCATTACAAGTAGCCCAGCTCTATATACAGTCAGTTTAACATGGATAATAGTGGGATATACATTTCCTGTAAATAGGTTACCAATCGTGTTTTGCCTGTCGAGATGAGGCAGACTCGACAGCTTAGAAGGAGTGTAACCTGTTAGAACAAATCTTGTCATCACTTGTTGACATTTGTTCAGTGTCCATGGTTGTCTGCCCCTTCCTTGCATTGGGCAATGCAGTATTGTACCAGGACATATTAGGGTGGTGACCAGATGTCCCCATTTTCTGGGGATGGCCCCTGGATTTTGTGCCTTGTGCCCAGCTAGCAGTCTCCCTGGAAAAGTCCCAGGATCGCCCACAGCGACTTTTTTCTTTGACTGTAGTCAAATTTATTTATTTTCACTCAAAAAGATTTTTAAAATTACATGAAAGCCACTAACCTTGACTCAAATTCCTGTTCCAAGCTGTCGCGTCCACGTACCAACGTTAGAATCCCATCAGGCTGCTGCTGCCAAAATTAGTGGTGACTTTATAAAAAAGGTAATTATAATGATAAACTGCAGGCAGAATTCCCAAATTCCCACTCAGCTGACCTGTAACCGAAGATGAAACCTCTGATGAGTGACATAGGTGGGGATCTGCTGGTTATCTTTGGTAGAATGGAGAGTACTACAGGTTTTTCCAGATTTTTACAAAAATTTGAATACTTAAGGTAATATTGCTTTGTGAACTCGTATCTCGGGGAAATGTAAATTATAGATATAATTTATTTGTTTAATGTATGAATATAATTTTACAAGAGTAAAGTGAATTCAACTGAGTTTTACATTTAAGCACAATTAATAAAAATCTAAGTAAAAAATGCAACTGCTCTGTACCATCATAATAGCAACTCTTCTATATGGTGCAGAATCCTGGACCCCAACAAAAGCTATGGAGAGAAAAATTACAAGCCTTTGAACTTAGAGCGTACAGAAGAATGCTACAAATCCCATACACGGCACACGTCACCAACACTGAAGTGCTGAACAGAGTTAAGGAAGCTATTGGTCACCATGATAGTTTACTGACAATGGTTAAAAAAAAGGAAATTAAACTTGTTTGGGCATGTTTGACGAACGGAAAGGACACTTTGAAAAGGACATCCTGCAAGGCCTGGTAGAAGGGACTAGGAAGAGAGGGAGACGGAGAAAAACCTGGGTAAACAACATCGGAGAATGGCTACAGATGAGCGTAGTGGAGGCGGGGAGAGCTGCGATGGATAGGGCATGGTGGAAGAGCTGTGCTCCTACGACCTCCAAAGGTTACGGAACTGATGATGATGAATAAAAATCTTTGCATTTGACTAAAACTTCTCAACAGAATTTTTTAATGCTTAGAACATTTCCTTTGAGGGCAACTATGCCTTCAAGATTTGATAAGTGACTTCAAAATTGTATTTCTTGACAAATTCACAGTTCTTGGAGATATGTGGTTCAAGATTTTCAGGATTTCTTGGAAATCTTGTTACATAATCTTGTTAGATTTTCTGAGAAAAGATGGCATTGGCTCCAACAGATACAGAAAGAAGTGGAAGGCACCATTCGTCGAAAGGGCAAATGCAATAAACCGTCCAACCTTCATGGTTGCTGTTTAACCTGTCCTCACCTGACAGCAGAGCTGAACCGTACATGCCAGGGTTTCTGTGAAGGAATCAGTGAACCCCATTTGAAGAAACATATATTTTTGTAGCTACTGTCGACTTCTTTTTTTATTTTTTGGAAGTTCCCCCCTTTTCCTCCCCAATTGTACTTGGCCAATTACCCCGCTCTTCCAAGCTGTCCCGGTCGCTGCTTCACACCCCCCCCCCCCCGCCGATCCGGGTAGGGCTGCAAACTACCACATGCCTCCTCTGGTACATGTGGGGTCGCCAGCCACTTTTCACCTGACAGTGAGGAGTTTCGCCAGGGGGCCGTAGCGCGTGGGAGGATCACGCTAATCCCCCCCAGTTCTCCCTCCCCCCCGAACAGGCGCCCCCTGACCAACCAGAGGAGATGCTAGTGCAGTGACCAGGACACATACCCACATCCAACTTCCCACCTGCAGACACGGCCAATTGTGTCTGTAGGGAGGTAACACGGGGATTCAAGCCGTGAAATCCCCATGGAATAGACCGCTATGCTACCCGGACGCCCCACTATTGTTGACTTCTTAATACGACTAGTTGACAGACTGACGTGCTTTTTAGAGCTTGCCATTTTTCTTAGTTGTTGGTACAGTTTTGTAGTTTAATTCAAAGAAAAACTATCTTGGGAATAAAGATATACCCCAGCTATTTTACAGCCTTATTGTGATATCAGCAGCTCACCAGTTTATAATAATCCTAACCATGATTTTTAATTTTCCGCCATCACATTAAAATGGTAAAAAGGATTGCATTTATATAGCACGTTTCTAGTCTACCGACCACTCAAAGTGCTTTACAGTGTATGCCTCACATTCACCGATTCATACACTGATGGTGGAGGCTGCCATGTAAGGTGCCAACCTGCTCATCAGGAGCAGTTACGGGTTCAGTGTCTTGCTCAAGGACACTTTGACACACTCTCCGCAGGAGCTGAGGATCAAACCAGCAACCTTCCAATTACTAGACAATCCCGCTCTACCTCCTGAGCCATACCGCCACCGATAACTCCTGAACATAACTGTTCTGGCTTTATTTAAATGCAAGTTGTTGACAAATTTGCTAGTCTCAATTGCAAAAGTCAGTCAAATAAAGCCCAAAAAACTCATAATGGGTAATTTTCCATTTCTTTCATGTGTAAGTTGCATTTTGAACAAGCCACATATCTTAACCTAAAGACCAGTCGGTTGATAATGGACTTTGCCCATCTTGGTGAACATATATTGATTTCCAAACTTTACTTTTTTGCTTCAAGGAAATACTTTACCTGATGCATATTTTGTAATATATATTTTACGCAAGCTTTGTATTATAGAACTGTATTTAAAGCTGCAGCTATTGGAAACCATGGTGGAAAAAGGCTCATGTTGTCTTTACAATTCTTTTTATCATTCTAATACATCAGTAGTGTTTATCCATCCATATTCAAAGTAATGAGAGTAAGACAACTGTGCCTGTCTAGAATGAACAAAACAATTGGTAAAATTTTGATTGTTATATCCTCGAAAACAAATCACACTTTTAATCATTGATAATCTAATTAAATGTTTATAATTATGTACTGCAGGCAATTGTTTTAAGGTGTGTCTGAACTCAGTATGTAAGAGCTATCTGATATTTTGAACGGTGAATACGTCATTAACAGTATTTTACAAGTAGGAAGTTCTGAGTGGATTCAGGATTATGGGATTAGATGGCCTATATCTGGCAGCCAATTAGAAACAATAGGAAAATAGGATTTTTTTTTTATGATCAGTAGTTTTTATTTTCCTTTAACACAAATACAGGCCATGACATCACACATGGATTACAGAGATGGAAGGAACAATTTAACAGGGCCTACTAGACAATATCAAGAGACAGACACATTTGGATTAAGGGTGATCATAAGACGAGTCTTAACAGTATACAAGACAATAGGAACAGCAGAGAGAAAATAAAATAAAAAATAAAAACATAGTTGGCAGATAGAGAGTAGTCTATAAATAGATGTTAAGATATAGATTAGTTGTCACAGATTACACGGGGCCTCTAATGAAGGAAATATAGTGCGTCCACTTGGCCTCGTATTTCTCCACCTGGTTGATGAGCCTAAAGGAGAGTCGCTTGTGTGCTGCCACAATTCCCAGATGGGAGAACCATACATTGGTGTGAGGTAGGGTGGCCGACCTCCACTCTGTTACCATGAGCTTTCTACCCAACATCAGGGCTGTCTGGACCCACTCTGCCCGTGCTCGTGGAAGGGCTTTTAAAGGAGTAGGGTCTCCCAGAACAAAGAAGCTTGGAGAAAATGGGATGTCTGTTGTTAGTATAAGTTTGATATTCTCATATATAGCTGTCCAGAATTCTTGTGTAACACGGCAAGACCACAGCATGTGGATAAGCGTACCCGGGCCCTCCCCACACCTCCACCAGTCAGGGCTGTCTCTTAGTTTCGCCCTGTATAACGTTGAGGGGGTCCAGTATACCCTGTTAATTATTTTGAACTGTACTAATCTTGTCCTGAGTTCCCGTGATGTTTTCTTATAATTCCTTAAAATGTTTTCCCACTCCTTAGGGAAAATAGGATTTTTATTAACGTCGTTAAGTGGCTATAAGAAAAACTCTCGCTGAACTTGACCTGAACTACATTACATTACATTACAGTAATTTAGCTGATGCTTTTATCCAAAGCGACTTACAATAAGTGCATCATTTAACGTAGGAAATCAGGAGAACTACTAGTCATCAGAGGTCATAAGTGCATCTAAACAAGCATCTAAGAGCAAAACCAGTGCTAACGTAAAAGTGCAAGAGAGAAGGTTTTTTTTTAAATGAGTGAATACAATAAGTGCTAAGCGCAAGTAACAGGGTATTAGTTCTTAAAGAGGTGAGTTTTCAACCTGCGCTGAAAGATGGGCAGTGACTCCGCTGTCCTGATATCAGTGGGGAGTTCATTCCACCACTGTGGGGCCAGGACAGAAAAGAGCCGTGACCGGGTCGATCAGCAGCAAGGGCCTCTGAGCGACGGGGCAACCAGGCGTCCTGAGACAGCAGAGCAAAGTGGTTGGGCGGGGGTGTAGGGCTTGACCATGGCCTGGAGATAGGAAGGAGCTGTTCTTTTCACTGCCCTGTAGGCTAGCACCAGAGTTTTAAACTGGATGCGAGCAGCTACTGGGAGCCAGTGTAGGGACATGAGAAAGGGAGTTGTGTGGGAGAACTTAGGGCGGTTGAACACCAGACGAGCTGCAGCTTTCTGAACAAGCTCCAGAAGTCTGATGGCTGACGCCGGGGCGCCAGCAAGGAGGGAGTAGCCGTAGTCCAGCCGGGAGATGTGAACTACAGAAGTTCACATCCCCAGTCTGACTCAGGCAGATGATGGGCTGCTTCACCTGAACAAAACATGGATTAGTGTCGACTTGCTGCACTAAAAGGAAAATCGTAAAATTAGCCACTTCAAATCCGGCAGTCATTGCAAATGACTGATTGTACACCAGATTTGAAGCATCTGCATATAGAAGCCTTTTCAAGCCATTCTGTTGTATCTGCTTGCTAGCCACCACAACTTTTTTTTGTCAAACCCTCTATCTGATGTCCTCTGCACATGGCTGTCATGACAAAGTAAAATATTGTGCAAAATGAAATAAAAATGTGTCCGGCAAAGCCTTGTCTGAAAGTAACCATTGAAATAAGCATGAACAAAATGCATGTGCTTTCACGATTTGGATATTCATGGAATAGCTATTGTTTTAAATATACCAGCAAGAGAAAATATAAAGGGCATGTAAATCTTAAGGATTTTTGCACAAATTCTTCTAAGTTTTTTTTCCCCTGTTATTTCTGCATGAATCCATTTATGTTTTGCTTCCTAAATGATTAATTTAAACAATTAAACATTGCAGCCCCAATGGCATATAAACTGAAACTATGGATGTTTTTACATTACCTTGTGCATGGCAGTGGTTAGAAAGGGAGCTGTGAGTTTTAGCACTACCAGAAACCAAGTATTTGAAGTGAAATGGTAAAATGGTAAATATTAATTAATTAATTTCCTAGTATACCCTTGTGATCATGAGAAAATATATTTATACTTACATAAAATTATTGAAGGGATGGAAAATAAAATGTGGTAAATGACCAGTACTATGTGATGTTAATTCTAAGGCTTGTGCTGAACTGGCCTAGCCTCTCCCACTGCACAGCCTGATCAATGCTACTGTCCTTCACACGAGTAATGTTTTCAGAATTTAGTCTGTTGAAGGATATCTCTGAACACGTTCCATTTGTTTGCTTTTCACAGTTCTAATAGAGGACATCTGTATACACTTTATCTTAGAAACTTTATTTGCATTTGTGATATAGGAAGTAAACTGGCAGATGAAATCACTAGAAGTTTGCTTAGCCTGGAGGCTGTGCTGGCAGTTGAGTTGGCGGTGGCGTGATGAGTTGTGTTTTCAGGATTAAAGTCTGGCTCCATGTGGACAGCCGTGAGGTCATCTCAGCAGTGTTGCACTGTCTGCTTTCTCATGCTGTGCCCCATAGGACCCATGGAGCAAAGTGCCCACTGCATGGAAGACCAAGCAGGGAAGGTGTGTGTGTGTGTGTGTGTGTGTGCGCACGTGTGTGTGTTGGTGAGGGGATTACCAATCTGGGGGGTTGTGGGGAGTGTATGGGGGCCTGGGGCTTATTGACTGACTCTGGGTGGGCTGCAATGCTGACCTCAGCAGCGCACATGCACACGACGCAACACACACACACACACACACACACACACACACACACACACACACACACACAGTCACAATCAGAGGTATGCTGAGCAACTGGAACCCACACAATGGTGCTATCGATGACAGACATACCCTTATAAAACCAGGACATGATAAAGCCTTATCAGGCTTCCCTATAGCAGTCTGTTTGACTCTGTTTCACTCATCCAAGCGTCATGTTGTAACACTGGTTTTTCACGGTGGTAAAAAATACTCAGTACTGCCCTCTGTTGTATGGGTGAGCTAATAAGACAAGAAACTATGAATCAAAATAAGAAACTGAATAAACATAGGTTAAATAAAGAACTGACATAAATCTGTGGCTCAGATTTATGTCAATTTTGTCCATAGAAGTAGTCTTGAATTGAAAGAAACAGAAAAAAAATTGTTGCCGTCAAACATTCATGTGCACACAGTAGAGCATGTTGTGCGTAAGGGCTTACAATAAACATGCGTTATATACCTCATGGTGAGAGGCATTTCCAGAGGATCTGTTTACTTGGAGGTTGGTCATGGCTTGGAATGGATGCAGCATTGTAGGTTGTTCAAGTGACAAGTCGGTGCTTGCTCTGCATCTCCTGCCACTGGAATGTAGTCATTCATCAGTGCCAGGTTTCCGTATTTCTAGAGCAGCTCCTCTATGTAACGAAGTCATTTACAGAAACCTAAGCATGACTAGGGTTATTTCCTTGTCATCTTAACATAGTAGATGTTTGTGGATATTGCCACTGAGTGTTCCTCATAGTTTACAATGCATTGCATAACTTTTCGTATCTAGCAACTAGGATTGTTTTGTAACTGCTTAAATAATAGCCAATCACTTGAGCAAATCTTAGTTTTTAGTCCCTCTAACCTTCTTTGTATCCAACACATTCCTTGTGGCACAATGCTTTTACAGGATTTGTATGGCCTCTGAAGCGTTGTTCTTTTGAAAAGACTCTCATTCTTTGCCTTTTAGAAAGACATTCTTTGCCCTTTTGTAGTGTAGGTGTGAGGACTTGCAAATACTGGCACACACATCATCACCAGCATTTATGCCCAGCTGCCAGCATGCCGTGACAGGTTCTAGATTAACCAAATATGGGCATCACTGAAGACAAGGCTCCGTTGGGTGTGGCTGTTTTCTGGAAAAACATCACATCCATCTTTCATCTGAGAAGATGAAAACACCATTTACTCTCTCTCTCTCTCTCTCTCTCTCTCTCTCTCTCTCTCTCTCTCTCTCTCTCTCTCTCTCTCTCTCTCTCTCTCTCTCTGAAAACATGAGCAGACCACAGTTACTCAGGCACTACCGTGACAAACATCAGCATGGTAGCAAACAATATTAACAAGACACCATTTGCTCACTCTTGCTCTCTCTCGCTCTCTCTCTCAAAACATGAGTGGACCACAGCTACTTAGGCACTACCGTCACAAACATCAGCATGGTAGCAAACAGTATTAACTACACCTCACGTTTCAGCATCTAGCTTCTTTTTTGTGTCTGTGTTTCTCAGGCAGGGACTAATGGTATACCCTTCAGGGAGTAATTTCCCACTGAAAACATGGCCAGGGAATGGCTTGTGGCTTTAAAAACACAGTGTTTGGGGAGATCGTAAAGAGCTTTAGAAAGAAAGTTTTCTTGAAGTTGGTTTAACTTCTCATCAGTTAATTTCACACTATAGGTCCCTACTGACTGATTGTACTTGAACATGTTGATACATGTGTTTGTCTACCCTCCCCCCATCGCTCTCTGACCTTAGGCCAGCTGGAATAATATCAGCAGCAATTTTACAGCCAAAACCAATAACTATGCTGGTTTGAAATAGTACAGCCAAAAATGATTGCTATTCCAATGAAGACTATTAAAATGTGTGAGACCGCTGTCATTTATTTTATTTTTAAAACTCACAATCCATGGCTGCAGAGCTAAGGCAGACTCCCAACACGCATTTGCAAAAATACCAGTTTCTTTCTAAAAGTTGCTTTAAAGTTGAGGTTCTTGTTCTTTGATGACTCTCTGTAGCTGTGTATAATATCAGGTTATCACAAGAAAGGCATGCTAAGACAATAGTTTTTTTTTTGAGTCCCCCCCCCCCCTTTTCTCTCAATTGTATCCAGCCAATTACCTCACTCTTCCAAGCCATCCCGGTTGCAGCTCCATCCCCTCTGCTGATCCGGGGAGGGCTGCAGACTACCACTTGCCTCCTCCGATACATGTGGAGTCGCCAGCTGCTTCTTTTCACCTGACAGTGAGGAGTTTCACCAGGGGGACATAGCGTGTGGGAGGATCACGCCAGTTCACCCTCCTCCCTGAACTGGCACCCCGACCAACCAGAGGAGGCACTAGTGCAGCGATCAGGACACATATCCATGTCCACCTTCCCACCTGCAGACATGGCCAATTGGGTCTGTAGGGACGCCTGACCAAGCTGGAGGTAACACGGGGATTTGAACCAGCGATCCCTGTGTTGGTAGGCAACGGAATAGACCGCTACGCCACCTGGACCCTGAAGAGTTTAACTTGTTGATCTATGGTACAAAATTAAAAAGGCTTTGGAGAAAGTGACACAAAAGTAACAAACTTGCAAAGGGGAAGGAATGACAGATGGTGGTTAAGAATGTTTTTTTTCTCCCCATTTGTACTTGGCCAATTACTCCACTCTTCTGAGCTGTCCCGGTCGCTGCTCCCCCCCCTCTGCCGATCCGGGGAGGGCTGCAGACTACCACATACCTCCTCCGATACATGTGGAGTCACCAGCTGCTTCTTTTCACCTGACAGTGAGGAGTTTCGCCAGGGGGACATAGCACGTGGGAGGATCACGCTATTCCCCCCTGTTCCCCCTTCCCCCCGAACAGGCGCGCCGACCAACCAGAGGAGGCGTGCCAGCCGACCAGAGGAGGCGCTAGTGTAGCGACCAGGACACATACCCACATCCGGCTTCCCACCCGCAGACATGGCCAATATTGTCTGTAGGGACGCCTGACCAAGCCGGCGGTAAAATGGGGATTCGAACCGGCAGTCCCTGTGTTGGTAGGCAACAGAACAGACTGCTATGCCACCCAGATGGCCACTAGAATATATTTTGTTTTTTATTCCAAAATGACCCTCTCTACCTGTTCATCTTTGTTGAAATAAACTGTAAAATGTGTCTTCTCTCCTCCCACTACTAGAAATATTTGCACGACCAACACTAAAGTGAAGAAAACGGAGGTTAGAATAAGATCTGTCATTGGTTATTCATATCTTCTCTTCTTATCTGTTGTCCCGGTACATCACCGTCATAATGAATCTGCAATATCCAATCCCCAGACAAACAGTTTTGAAACCTGCCTCGGGTCCGCGGGGGTGTAGCGGTCTAAGCATTGGCTTTGTGTTGATGCAGTTGCCCCCTGGGGACCGGGGTTCGCGCCCCGGTCTCGTCAGATCCGACTATGGCCGGACAAAAGGAAGCAGCAATAATTGGCAACGCTGTCTTCGGGAGGGGGGCGGAGTCAGCTTGTGTTCGTCACATGAATGCGTCTATGTGTGTGTTGGAAAAAGCAGTGGTTTGGCCTGGATTCGCCTTGTCACGGAAGTGGCGAGGCGTCTCCTTCAAGACTGCCGGCCGGAGAGATGCAGTTGGCGAACACATGCAGTACGAGGGTGGGTGTTTGAATTAAAATAGGGATCGATTGGCCACTAATTTGGGAGAAAAAGGGAAAAATCAGCAATAAATTAAAAAAAAAAGAAAAAGAAGAAACCTGGCACATTTAGATAGATTATTACTGATTTTCTGAGCTGGGAATGTCATCGTGCACTAAATCGTGCTTTCCACTGTAATCAGTTTATGCCTTGGTGCCCATTTTGACACCTCCTATGAATACTGATATCAAATTTGAACCAATTCCCCCTAATCATCTCATCTCAATGATTCAGACTCCAGAAATCTTGTTCCATTTGCCATGCTTTTTAACCAATTGCAAAATGCTGCCTTTTATGATTTTATTTTCTGTTTCCAAATAAAGCAACATTTCGGCTTCTTTGAAACAATTGTGCGGTAAGCTTGCAAAATTCATTCAAACACATTGGCTGTAAAATCATCTAAAACCCACAGGGTATCAAAAAACAGAAGCAGTCTGAAGCTGTTGTTCTCAATGATTCCAGTCATCCAGACGGGGTGTTTTTAGACCCGCTGCAACAGGTGAGTATAATTACAGACCCAGAAGAATAGAAATTCAGCAATACCGGGGGTCTGCGAGGACTGGATTGACAGCTACTGGCCTAAAGCACTAATTCAAAATTTGCAAATGTTGTGCTGACATTTAGAAACATTTAGACTGTGATTTTTTTTTTTTTACATCAGTTGTATGTAACTTGAAAGAAACCGGTGACCATCAGAAACTCTGTATACTATGGCCATCCTTAAACCAATATGTCTCCATCTGGTAACTGGTGGGGCAAAGGCCACAAGGTTGGAGCCACTGGAAAGCTGATCTGCTGCTGTGGCGGCGGCTCTGGAAAGTAGAAGAAAATAGACTGAAAAGTTTTGCCCTCCGGGCCACAGGTCACCTAGAAGAGTGTGACCCAGCTGTTGGCCAGACAAGTCTTCATTTTAGACTTACATGTGCTCCATGAATGAGGATATTTTGAAGGGCCACCAGGGAACTAACGTTGCTTCATTTTACTACCAGGAGGTACCCTCATATTCACTAATGGACCTCAACTCTACTAACGTTCTTCAAAACGGATCTATTGAAGGTCCCATGCCATCTGTTGGGGTATTTGTACTGACGTCAAAATCAATATCATCCCTCCAATTGTACCTTTATTGAAGGCCTCTATAATTCTTGGCCTCTGTTCATTTCAGCTTAGTTGCCTTGTTGATTATTGATTTGCTCTGTCTGTCTCTGGCGTGACTGAATTGTATTTCCCAAGTGGTTGTAGTTGTTTCATTCACCTTTTTCAGTTTTTAATTTCCTTAGATGTTTAGATCTATTTATTTTTGAAAAGTGCTAAAAATTATTAGGTAAGTAAATCTCTTATCAGATGCATTTGCCTCAGAATTTGATATCGGTGAGTAAATGTTTATGAAAAAAATTAAAAATGGTAAAATGAGAATTTAATCTTACTTTTTGTGAGCAACCTAAAAAACCTTTCATTCTTTTTTTTTTTTACCCCCCCCCCTCCTCCCCAATTGTACTTGGCCAATTACGCCATTCTTCCGAGCTGTTCTGATCGCTGCTCCACCCCCCCTGCTGATCCGGGGAGGGCTGCAGACTACCACATGCCTCCTCTGATACATGTGGAGTTGCCAGCTGTTTCTTTTCACCTGACAGTGAGGAGTTTCACCAGGGGGACGTAGCACATGGGAGGATCACGCTACCCCCCTACCCCCCACCCCCGAATAGGTGCCCCAACCGACCAGAGGAGGCACTAGTGCAGTGACCATGACACATACCCACATCTGGCTTTCTGGCTTCCCACCCACAGACACGGCCAATTGTGTCTGTAGGGACGCCCGACCAGGCCGGAGGTAAGACAGGGATTCAAACTGGAGATCGCCGGGTTAGTATGCAATGGACTAGACCGCTACGCTACCCGGTCGCCTAAAAAACATTTTATAAATCAGTTTTTACTACTTCCGATTTGATATAGTAGTCATTCAAAGTGTGAAAATTATTTGAATATCAACAGTGTAAACATACAATGAATTTTCTCTACTGTAAGAAGAGAGCCTACATTCAAGGCAACTGCCCTCAAGCATCCAAGTGAGCATGGAATGAGAGGGCTTGGTCATTTTTCTGTCGTTCACCACCAGAGGGTCTGTTTGTCTGTCCTGTCTGTCCGTCAGTCTTTCTGTGAGGACTGCTTGCTTGAGGCCAGCTCTCTGCCCAGAGAGAGTGGTTCCTCCTTTAGCAGCCGGTGCAAGCATGCATACCAACACGAGTATCTCTTCCTCACCCTGGACACTTGGCCCGAACCATCAACAGTGACTTGGCCTGCTCTGTGGGGGGTTTGCACATTAAAGCATCAATTTACCTGTGCCAGAATGACAGATTGACTGCAAGCTTACTTTTCCCTGTCACTTTCTCACCTCCACTCATTTTTTTTCTCACATTCACTCTCTCACCTGCTTTCTGTGTCTCACTCCCTTTTCTCTCTCTCATCACCCCCTGAGGTTTCATTGCACTCTACATGCTCAGACAGTTGCACACCACCCCACTTTGCAAGGCTGTGCCCTATATCTAGCACATTGTAACGACAGGAGACTAAATAAATGACTGCTCCCAACCAGTGCTACAAAAGAGATGGGGGACAAAGCTGCAAACAGGGGCACAGTGTTTCTCTAACAGGGTCTCTGCTGTGTGTGCGTCTGTGAGAAATGCTGAGATATTTATTTGCTTTATCTGCTTTCAACAACTATTTTCCATAGCAATCTTGGTGTCTCCCCTTGAATCAACAGTCTGCTTTAGCAATTATTAAAGGAATGTTTTTTGTTTAAAAGAAAAAAAAATAGGGAAAGAAAGTGTTACACATGAAAATCCCCAAGAACTGTTTTCCTCCTCTTTTAGCACTAGCCCATTGGCTTTTTAATGGATAATCACTAACAGGATATCCTTTCTGCTTGCTTGGTGGTGTTTTCATTTAGTGGTCTGAAAAACATTGAATGGCAGCAAAGTTTGCTGGTGTGTTTTCCTGTGCCCTTGTTTGTTCTTGAATTCCTAAAAGCTGTGACTCACACTCATTAAGGTCTAGATTTCTCTATGGCTCCGTTGCTGGTATTTAAGCTTGCACTTGGGGCTGTCGTCACTGCTGATGTGACTATAGTTTTGACTTTAAACTGTCACGAGATGTTCCACCAATACATCAGGTCCCTCACTGATGTATTTTGAGTGCATGCAGCACTGTTTATGTCACAAGCAAATAACTTGGAAGATAAATAGGGAATATCTAAACATACAGATTATTGACACCCCGTTTGTGTCACTTTACAGTGACAGATTAGATTTTTGTGTTGGGTGTTGAAAAGGGGCATGGGCTGCTAGTTGTCAGAACCCAGGAATTCATAATGCTTACATCACTTTCTCACCCAGAACTTGTTTGATTAGAATTTAATTGATTTGATTTGGATTAAACCAGAAGTGGAGCCTTTAAGGGATTGTCTTAGAGGGACATACCAGTGTTTTTTTTCACGTTTTAGCCCATTTATTAAAAATGGCATATGCATTACATTTCTCCCGAACATTTTCCCAAAGCATGCTGTAGTTTTTTATTTTTATTTTAAATTTTGGATGCTTTGCTCCTCCCTTGCAGGGAGCCATCGATTTCCATTAATTTCAGAGCAACATGAAAGCCTATTTGCAGAAACTTGAAACTTGCTTGAAATGGATAGCTAATCCATTATAGCGAACATTATGTCCATGCATATTTATTTATTTATTTGTTTATTTATTTATTTATTTTTTGGTCAAACCTTTGTAGGACAATGCAGTTGAAAGCATGGATTGTTGTGAAAAGTCTTCCAGGTAGTGCTATTCCAATGCTGATGGAAAGCTTGGACATCTGAGTTTTGAGCGTGACCTATTGAACTGCATTGCATTCTCAAGATATAGTGTCATAAAATGAAATCCAGAAGGGAAACGATCATTAAACGTTGATGTCCTGTAAATGATGTGAATTTGGTAGCTTCTTACATTAAAAAGGTTGCCATTCAGCAGCCGACTCAATCTTGGATGTCCCAGCTTTCCTCCAGCATCCGAAATACTTTTTAAAGTAATCCGGGCTTTGACTGCATTGTCCCACAATGATCACATAACTTTGACAACAAAAAATGTCTTTTTCTCCCCAATTGTACTTGGCCAATAACCCCACTCTTCTGAGCTGTCCCGGTTGCTACTCCACCCCCTCCGCCGATCCGGGGAGGGCTGCAGACTACCACATGCCTCCTCCGATACATGTGGAGTCGCCAGCCGCTTCTTTTCACCTAACAGTGAGGAGTTTTGCCAGGGGGACACAGCGCATGGGATAATCACACCATCCCCCCCCCCCCCCCGAACAGGCGCCCCAACTGACCATTGGAGGCACTAGTGCAGCGACCAGGACATACCCACATCTGGCTTCCCATCCACAGACTGTCTGTAGGGATGCCCAATCAAGCCAGAGATTACATGGTGATTCGAACCGGGATCCCCGTGTTGGTAGACAACAGAATTGACTGTTATGCTACCCAATAACAAAAATGTCAACAGAATGCTCACTGTGATGGAGTACCTATCTTAAGCAAGAGTCTCTCTAAGTTGATTTTCATAGGGTACTGAAATGAATGGAAACCAGTGGCTGCCTTGGAGGTTGGGAAAATGCATCTACAGCATACTTAGGTCACAAGTAAAGTAAAATATATTCCATGTGTAGTGAATAGCTAAAATATGCAAAGACCTAGTATGCCCCTTTTAAAGAAAATGAATTGTAGACCTGTTCAGTCACCATCAGCAAACATGCTGCTTATCTATTTTTGTCAAATTACTACCTCTTTAAATGAAACAGCCCGGGGTTCACTTGAATTTGCTCCATGCCGTCTTCCTCGAGTGAAACAGAGCAGTTTGGCAGGTGGTGCAGAGCAGGTGCTCTTGTTGCCTTTTTTCAGTTTCCCCTGCTCACAAGTCCTCTTCCATTCACTGTGGATCAGTTGCAAATATCAAGTCCAGCCACATTTACAAAGGTAAAAGGTCAAAAGCTCATGACATCATGTAAGTCTCTTCCCAGATGCCTCCTAAGATCATTATCATCTCATAAAACCAAATAAATGTGGTTTGGCTGGAAGGCAACTATCGTTCCACATATCAGCTCTTTATGTTTGGTCTTGACCTTTAATCTGGTCCATTGCTGCTGGATAGCTGTGTGAGTATTTCCTTCTGGTAATATAATCAGTCAGGACATTAGAGAACCATTAGACTGGCCAGGGGCTGAGGGTAGCAAGGATACAGAGGTGTCAACAGGCTACAGAAAATGGCAGCCAATCTGACCCAAAGATATCAGAAGTTGACTAACTGTAAATCTGTTCTCTAAGCATGGCTTTGATATGGATATATGGTGTTGTTAAGTTACTTTGGATTATTCCATTACTTGCATCAGTATTGGTGAGCCTACCCATTGCGTACTAGCACTAATACATTGTTTGCAGTAACATGAGTCCCATGACACGTGAAATTCAGATGGAGGGCAGGAAGCGAAAATCAGAATGGACGAGATGGAGGAAAGCTTGTACTGTGCTAGTTTAGACAATATTATGAGGGAAAGGTGTAAGCAGAAAATAATAAGATATGTTGGAAGCGATCCTTACGAATAAGTGTTTTTTCTTCTTCTACTGAATTGAAAGACTTGCCTGCCATAGGCAAGGCAGTAGATATAAGAACTACCTTGTCCTCCAGGCATCCTACTACTCAAGAAAGCAAATGAAAGCATCCAAAAGTATGGAGGCATACAACTTTTTTGTTAGCGGTTGGGTTCATGACTTGGATTCCAAGGTGCTCTACAATGACTATCGTTTGGTTTTCATCAGGGGTGAGTGGCTTTTCTTTTATGGTCCTGTGGATTAACCTAGCAACAAACATTCAATTACCATGGCACCTCTTGATGTTAACATTACGGTTGTATGCTTAACAATACTGGATTACATCACTAAAGACGCGGATCATCGCGAAACAAGATGAAGTCATCACAGCTCATTGCAATTGCATGGCAGGGTAAGTTGTTTATGTTTGCCTGTATTTTGTATATCTGTTAACCCCAATTTAAGTGTCAGTGGTGTTGCTTGTAGCTATTGTTTTAAATGCACACCCACAGATGAACTGTGCAAAATACAATTTTCCATTTGTGGTTAGTAAAAAAATGTCTATTTTATTCTATTCACAGATTGTCAGAATCCTGCTCTCATGTAGGGGCAGTTCTGTTTTCCATTGAAGCTGGTGTTCAGACGCAAGATACAGCCTCCTGCACAACGGAAAAGTGCAAGTGGCTTATGCCATCACATTTAAAAAAGTGTTTAAAGGTACATATCATTGCTTTTGTCTTTGTATAAGATGTATGTACATGTAATTGCAATAAACATAGCAACACAAGTTACCTTACCTCTGACGAAGTGGTTACTGCACACATGAGCATTATCTGACTCTGCTCCCCCTGACCGCAGTCTAAGGTTCGCAAGCCATTTTTTCCGGCCAATTTCTAGAATTTTTCTCCCTTATGAACAATAACTTCTGGTAATCAATAAAAGTACCTCGTGGTTTCTCGGTTTGATCAAATTGAGCAACCATAAACGGTGCAAAACAGGCATTTTGAGACTGATTATGCTTCCTATGTAGAAAATCACTTCCTGCCCTCCATCTGCAGATCGTGCCACAGAAATGCAGTAACGTGAAGTCATATGCAAACTATCTTTTGCACTTTTAATGACATACGCTCTTGATGATAGTATTATCCTGTGCTCTAAGATGCCTGTTGGTTGACACATGCATATATCTGCTAAGTATTGCCCCTTTCTAAGTCAATGTGAATAAGTGCACCAGCTAAATAATATCTAAGAGACCCAGTGTAATGATTTGGTCAGGTAAAAGGCCTAACCTAGCTTACTTAGTGTTGTTACCTGTGAAGGCAATTCTAAACTGTTTAGCGTGAAAGCTTCAGAGAAGTATTTTGTTCACTTGCATTCAACTTGCAAACAAGGTGTAATTAATCTCATGAGCTGCATTTTACCCCAGAAAACTTACTGCCGCAAAATTTTCCTAGAGTAGATGTTGGTATTCTCTAAGCAAGGTCATTTTTAGGCTTGACTGTGACTGGCTTGATCTGCACTTGTTACTACCTAGAAAAGATATATTTGCTCCTCAGGCAGGCAACACCTGCATGCTATCTGTCTAATTCAAAATGGGCGCATGAGCAGAATCCAAACAAACACACTCGCGTGGGATATTTAGAATATTGATGTACAGTATACCCTGCATCAAGGTCCCAATTTGGCGCCTTTGTCTCCATGCAAGGGTGAGCAGTTTTAGTAAGTTGACACTCAGATCTTCACATGACATGTCATGTAGAGGACCCTTTTTGCATATTTGTGAATATCAGAGCCGCTCTGTTAACGCCAGTCTGGCAGCAGACAGTAACCTGAACCTCTGAGGAGCTGACGCAGGGTGTGTAAATTAAACAGGTCCCCCTTTACCTTCCCTCCATTTCTGCCTCTGTACCTTTTTTCTGTGATGTTTTGCCTTTCTAATTAAAGAAAAAATTGACAGTGACATATTTCAATGGAAATAGAACCAAGCAACCTTTATATGTTTACAACCTAAAAGTAAGTGGAGAAGCAATGTGGTGGCTGTGCATTTGGGGAGGAGGGGGGATGCAGTCTCAGACAGCTGATTGTAAAAGGCTGACACCTAATCTAGCTACCGTGCAGCCAGGATCAGGGAGCTCTGCTGCCTCACCACCCACTTTAGTCTGATGGGATAACAGCAGCCTCTGGCCCAGCGGCAGCCCTCAGGGGTCAGTGCCAGGATCACTTCAAATGTGCAAACCATAATCCCCCTCTGACGCTCATATTTTCAGATGAAGGCAGGCAGGGAGTATAGTGGGGGATGGCAATGTAAGCAAGGTCTTTTTGGCTGGCCTTGTTTCATGCTGGCAGTGGTGAAAGACACCAGTGCTATTACTCATGGTACAGGCATGTCCAGAATGTATTCTTAGCCCCTGTCTTCCTATCAGTCACTGGAGTAAGGTTGGAGGGTCAAAAAATAAAGAGGTAACCAGTCTGCAGGGCTGTCTACACTACCACTGTTTACCGGGGCGGGGGTGATATTTTAAACCTGGGAGAGCTCACATATTTACCCGAGAGGAGCTTGACTGACCTTGCCATTTGGTGGGGGAAAGACGCTTGAGACCACTGATAGGGTGAAGAAGAGAGGAGCCTCCTCAGTTAAGTTGCAGTGGGGCAAGTAGCTGGCAGCTACTGGAGAACACAGATTGAGAGGCAAGAAGAAAGGAGCAAGGGAGACTCTGACGTGCATAGTTGTGAAAGAAGTAAAGAAACAAGAGAAGACTGAGCAAAAAAGAGAGTTTGAGGACAAAGGGGGAGGATACAGGGAAGGAGCCGTGGGAGGGAGAAAAGTAGCCAGGCTGAGTTGACTTTTCCCCCAGAGGAGGAGCTGCAGTAGCCGGCCAGGGCTGGTCCCAGGGCTGGCAGGGCTGGCCCAACTGCCTCTCCACCTCCATCCCCTCCTCCTCTTGTCCTCCTCCGTCAACTCCCATCAGCTCAAGACCAAAGTATTCTCCAGCAATGAACTTGCAGATAGAGCCTGTGGGTAACAGGGGAATGCCCAGAAAACCTATTTGAGACTCACTCGACTCTTCATCGAGGAAAGTGCCAGAGGCTTGCTCATCAAAAAGAGGACCCCCCCCCACACACACTGCTCTAAACTACTGTTTTTGTGTTTTTGCACTCACTGGCTGAGTGGATTTTAGTGACGTGGGAGAGATTTGCTTTTTGTATAACTTTATTTCTCATAATTTTTGTTGTTGTGAACCGGAAAAGTGGCAACCTTTGCGGTAGCACTGTGCAAGGACCAGCTCCACTCACCCAAGATGAGCCGCTGGCTGAAATGCACCTCCATGCACTTTGTAGGTACTCTTTGTTGTTCTTTTGAGTTTGTGAAGCTGAAAAAGATGTGTTGAAAGGAAGCATATATGGTTCTTAAGGAATTACTTTTTGATTTGTTTGTATATGGAAAGATTGAGATGACTGAAAGTTGTTTTCCTTATCACACTGGAACCCAGTGTGTTGTTGCGGGGTTTTTTTTCACAAGGAAAATGTTGGATTTTAATTAAATTATTGCACCTTGTACTGTACTTTTTGGGGAAGTATATATTGGCTGATTCATCTTTCTACAATCTGCACAGGACAAAATGGCTGTGTTTGAATGAAAATGCTACACGTAATCGACACTTGATATTCTATAACAAACACATGAATGTCCCCCATTCATTTTTTCTCGCTCTGTTTCAAGAACTCCACTCAAGTGTCTGTGCGCTGCACAGAAACCCACTCTTTCACCACAAGTTCTCTGTTCCCATGCTTTGTGTGCAAGCATTAGTGCTGCTCAAGCACACCATGATCCTGGCAAAACCGATTTGTTTCCCTCAGTCTAATGTTCTCAAAGAGCCAATAGTGGCTATCTCTTTTTGGTTTTTTGTGTTATGGCATTATTTTCAAGAGCATATATACTAATAATGTCCCTTAAATTTCACTATTTTGTTAAACAGAGCAGGAAATCTGATAATGGGTTTCACTTTCCCTGCCTGTACTCCCATTTTCTTCAGAGAGCAGTCTCAATGCATCTAAGAACGTAGTCACATCTAAGAATGGGACTGTGATTGCAGATGTCTTCTATATCTCTGATCCATCTCTTGGTATTTGTATTTTCTCAACGCTCTACCCCTTTTTCAGAACACAGACTGGAACAAGTATGACGATCGGCTGATGAAAGCGGTGGATCGTGGTGAAGTGGACAAGGTGGCCGCTGTTCTCAGTAAAAAGGGCATCATCCCCACCAAGCTGGATGTGGAGGGACGATCTGCGTAAGTACACACTCATACTGATAGAGCTGACATGTATATTCCGCGTGTCGACATAATATGCACACCAGTGAGTGTGTGCGCCCATACAGAATATGTTACTGAAATAACATAAACAAAGACACCGAGGTCAGTTCTGTCCTATTTTCTACCATGTGCTGCACTGAGTAATGCCATAGTCACTGTGCACTTTTAACTCTAAGGATTGGAGCCATGTCTCCCTTAAACTGCAAGGAATACTTCAACAACCACTGACACCATTTATTGAAATATTTTCTTTAAAAATTGGGAATTCCAGCAGAGTGAGGTTATTTTTAGTCAAAAACAAAATTGCATCTCCCACCTCCTTTCACAATACCACTGGCAGCCCCATGAGCCCCCCCTTCCCGCCACATACACATGTAAACAAAAACACCAACATGGTGATTAGTAGTAAATGTTGCTAAACATCTCTGTATATTCCCTGTTGGAGTCCCGTTTTTGTTATGTGCCCATCCATATTTATTTTCAGGAATTCTTTTTTTTTTTAGTGTTTGTTTGCCTACAGAGGTCAGTGTAGGAGTTCAGTGTCGGTATAAAGATTTATGTTTGTGGTCACTCAAAATGACTTGACCACACTGGCCTCAGGCTGTTTATACAGTGACTCCACAGGAAATGAGTCTGCACAAAATACGCATCTGATCTGCGCTGATCTCCAGTTGGGTCCAGCTGCAGCCTATTATTGGTGCCAAACGACGCGTTGGCATACCAGGTCCTGTTTAATTTTTCCTCAGGGTGATCCATGTTGATGGTCTCGATTTTTGTTTGTTTTTTGAAAGAGGGGGTTCTCCGCCCGCCCCCTAAGATGTTACTGAAGATTATAACTATTGGTAGTGGAAAAAAAAAAGACAAAAACAACAAAAGAGAATGGTGGGGAGGTAGTCCTTTAAAAATAGACCAGGATTTGAACCAAGTCTAAAATATGCACTTGGAATTCTGTGATGTTGCCCCCCGGACCATTCAAGGCCACATTTTTTGATATATATCTCATAGACCAGTATTTGTCTTGGTCCAACCAACAAGCTAATGCCCATAACCTTGTAAAAGGATGAAGTATCTGTTTCTAACGTTGAGTTCTATGTGAAAAGCTGCTCTGTCAGATGTGTTTTCTTCTCCAGGAGGTAAATGTAACCAGATTCCAAAACCATCATTTTAGGTAGCCAAGGCATCCTTACTTTAATCCTAGACATAGGAAGAAGTCACTGGTCTGTGATCTGTGTTTCAGGTTTATTTTGAACCAGGCTTTCTTACAACAGCCGTCTACGGTGCACCAGATTCCAGGATATTTTCAGTAGCATGTGAAATTCTCTGACAGGCACCATTCAACAAAAGGTTGCATACACAGGTTCATGTTGAAAGCACAAATGCAAAATTACACACAATACACACATTACACACGCCCACCCTGTGACACGTCTGGCCTCAGGTATTTTAATATTGGATTTGCTGCCCTCTCATGCACAATTTACCATTGTAGCAGCAGAGCCTTTTTTGCATAGTCAAGGCAGACTCGGTGCTCATTTTGTCATTTTATCCATGCCATCTCCAGGGCAAACAAACCAGAACTAGTTTGTTGTGCATTCATCAACACATAAATGCATGACATCGCTCCACGGTGAAGGGTAACGTTTTTGCCAAGTCTAGTCAAAACAGAGTGAACCGCTTTACTAACCCAGTAATTTCTATTATAGTCTAGAAAGCCGCATACTGAGATCAATGTGTCTTTAGAACTCTGCCATCTGCACATGCCAAGGATCAAGAGGATGGCAGAATAGTGGTCCTTTTATAATCTCCTGCCTCTGTGGGGACACTAATTACAAACTGTTGTCTCTGACATATGATTTGCTATGCCCCAGATTAACTTCACTGTGTTCATCTAATGAATTTAGCTTCAGCCATCCTATTAACGTCTCCAGCTGAGTAAACAGTATGTAGCCGTGTGGCGTTGTTGGCTAGATTCTAGTGAGGTAAGCTCACCCACCACACCTGCTCATTTGCAGTTGTGACTGTTGATGAGGGCTTATCGACACAAGACAGCCAAATGACAACACACCACTTAAACACTCCTCGCATGCCCCTGCATCGGGAGCAATGACAGGGGCTGAAAATAACACCCCATGCCCATTGTTTTGATTGCCGGTAATGAATTTTCTGCCTGACTATCTTTAGAACAACAAACAAGCTGTGACATCCCTTCTGCAGCCACAGGAGCCTGATTTGTGACAGATATTGAGGTGTAGGTCGTAGCCCTAATTTAGAAAAGTGTATTTGTTTAAATATAAAAGCACCTTGAAAACTTTGCTTTCAATGAGCCATTTATTGCTGCGTATTTATCAGCGAGTTTCCTACATTCAGGACCACATGATTGTTTTGAGCTCAGGATCATGACCTTTCATAATCCTGCAGGAAATGATTATTCGTCATAATAATGTATTGGGTTGACTACTGGGTCAACTAATATTGATGTCAAAATTGTAGAACATTTTGACATGAGTGTTGTGTGGAACATAACTGTGCTGTTCCCTGCGATGGTAGTCAAGTACATGTGCCCAACTGACACAGATGCTTTTGAGACAAAATACCTTCCATTTTCAGTATCTTGCGGGATATCTTGATTTTGGGGCACTTGGAGAATTACTGGCCTACAGTACTCAAGTTAACTACCAGTGCATTATCTAATAATAGCAAACACATTACATACATGTCACCCTGAAAGCCACTTGAGTGCTGGATAAGATGACACAGCTGTATTGACTCTTGAACCCAGATTTGGGGATGTTGCATAAAGCCACAATGTCCAGTGAATGTGTATGGCTGCGTGACTATACTTTCAAATGAGTCATTTTCTTTGTTTTTTAACGTTAGTCTAGTTACTTTGAAGGACTTCTGTCATAACCTCAAAACCAATCAAGTCTCTATAAAATGGTGAACGGAACAAAGGATTTTTTATAGGCTATATAAGTGGAAAGGGTTTTTATTGCAACATTTTCAATACATGTCAAAATCCGGCACTTCGTTGCAACACAGCGTTTCACTGCAACAAGCTACACTGAGCACTTAATTACTTTCAATATGCTATTGATCACGGCAAACTTATTGGCAGTTTTCTATGTTGAGGACCATATGATTATACATTTTAAAAAGCTCCCTGAAGGTTGTGACTTGTTTATTCATCTCTTATCGCATTCATAACTGCATGAAATCATTACTTTTCATCTTGATTTATTATGCATTCTTTATGTAACACACAAGTGCCTATTGATTAAACTTTTTTTTTCCTATTGTATTTCATTCAGCATACTTTAAGGCAGAAGCCAGGATTCTATTGTAAAATATTAGGATGGTTTGGTATATGCATGACATATATGTAACTCACAGTGATAAGTGACTTGTGATTCAAAATTAAAATGTATTTGGTAAGAAACCAGTTAGAGGGTACAAACTGGGCTGCATCTTGAATTGAAATTAAACCTAAAGCTAACCTTTATTTAGCATGTGGGATAAACAAGTAGTATGAAGTATTCCGCAATACTATTAATATGATATTACCAACATCAAATACGCATAGAAATTGGTGTACAAATCAAATAATTTTTATTGCAAATTTATCTGTCATGGTGAGGTGTTTATGCATGTAGGCTTAGCATTTTACTCCGGCAAGATTGTGTACCAAGTCATTGTAAAATGCCGGAAGCCGTCTGTCATTTTATAATTCATGACTTGGTTCCTTTTTGTCACATGAAGTCACAGCACCCCCCCCCCCCCCAGAGTCTTTTTTTTTCCCATATTCAGTAGTATTTCTAAAGCAATCCCCTAATAAATAGATTGTGGTCAGTAGGTAAGAACGCCGGCTTTCCCGCTGGGGGTTCAAACCCGGGTTGGGACGAGTCTCCAGTTAGAGTCAGTGGCTTAGACTCCTAATGCTATGCAAGTCAACTACCTTTCAGATATATATCACTTTGGATAAAAGCATCTGCTAAATGAAATTGTAAATTGGTCAGGGAATAAAATCATTTGCCTCCCCAAATTTGATAGCTTTTGTATGCTTCCTTATGGCAAGTGTCTGCCCCTGTAGGTCAAGGCCCTCCTCTACGCCCCAGGGAACCAGCATCTCCTGGCCATCAACACGGCTTTTAATACCCATGCCTGTGCTGAGGTGTCCGCCTGCCTGTCTCCTCGGCAGATACCTCAGGCTTAGTGCATAAACAAGTTCTGTGGCTTGATGGGTGACAGACAGATAGGTTTACCGACAAGTGTTTTGCAGACCATGGCGGTAGAGGCAAAACAAGAAGGCAGAAAGGAGCATTGCTGGCTGACATCTTGGTTAGAGATGTGTTGGCATGCAGTAACTTTACAACTGACTTTACAGCTGTAGGAGGTCACTGTAGGATTTTGGGCTTCTAATGTCAGTATTCAGCAAATTCAAAAATGAAACAATCATTTTGTTCAGTTTCCTGCAGTGAAAATTTTTAAGTTAGAATTTGTGTGTCCCATATTCATGTTTTCCACTAATGTTGATGCTAATGTCATGTCAGATTCTGTACATTGGTGCTATGGCAGTGATTGTTTTGTCATCTAAAAAGCCTTTAAGCACATTACATTCTTGACACAGAGCCGAGTGTTACCAGTTTTTTTGTTTTTTGTCCCCCCCCCCCCCCCCCGTTTCTCCCCAATTGTACCCGGCCAATTCCCAGTTGCTGCTCCACCCCCTCTGCCGCTCTGGGGAGGGCTGCAGACTACCACATGCCTCCTCCGATACATGTTGAGTCACCAGCCGCTTCTTTTCACCTGAAAGTGAGGAATTTCACCAGGGGGATGTGGCGCATGGGAGGATCATGCTATTCCCCCCAGTTCCCCCTTCCCCCCGAACAGGCGCCTCGACCGACCAGAGGAGGCGCTAGTGCAGTGACCAGGACACATACCCACATCTGGCTTCCCACCCGCAGACATGGCCAGTTGTGTTGCTAGGGGTGCCCGACCAAGCCGGAGGTAACATGGGGATTCAAACCAGGATCCCCGTGTTGGTAGGCAACAGAACAGACCACTATGCTACCCGGACACCCTGAGTGTTACCAGTTTTGTTATAGCAAAATTGCTAAATTGAGCCAACAGTGTAACAGAAAAATTCTTTGTATTGTTCCTCGCTGAGAAAATGGGTGAGGAGTCATTGCTTGGGGTTGGAGGGGGGTAAAGTGAAAGATGGAAGAAGACCAGCTGAGTGAAGTTGTACTATTTGTGTAGCCCTCTTTACAGACGGTATCATTTTTTATTACGATTAGCATCTGATGGTCATATTCCGCAACGAGTCCGTAAGCGTTACTGACTGCTGTCTTCACCTACTTATAAGTTTGTAATATGAAAATATGAAACAGCTCAAGCCTGCCTGAGGCTACCTCAGGTTGACTACAGGCTCTAAGGTTTCTGCTTAGAATGCTGAATTTGCCGATAGCGAAGGAGCCAGGCTTCAATTTACAGTCCCTCTCTTGTCCTTAAATTTCAGCCTCCCCCTCCCCAACCATCTCCACTCTCTTCATACCCCGTTACTTTTTCACTTGCCCTTTTCACCTTTTACCCTCAGCTATCTCCCTCACCCTCATGCTCTCCCTCCCTTGCTGCCTCTTCTCATGACCTGTCCATCTTTCCTTTACTCCCGTCTCTCACACTCTCCCTCTTTCTGTCTCTCTTCAAGGTTCCATGTGGCTGCAACAAGAGGACACCTAGACTGCCTCAACCTCATCCTGGGACACAATGTGGACATTATAGCAACTGATGCCACTGGTGAGCTTGGCTGGCTGTGAACTTGTGTGCGTGTGTGTGAGAGAGAGGGTGAATGCTCACTTATTTACAACACATTGATAGCAACAGGCCAATAAAAAGAACCAATTTTCTTTTGGTTGCATTCTTATCTTCCAACCACAGTTTAACTAGGCTTTATATATATATCTCCATCCATCCATCCATCCATTATCTGAACCGCTTATCCTGCTCTCAGGGTTGCGGGGATGCTTGAGCCTATCCCAGCAGTCATTGAGCGGCAGGCGGGGAGACACCCTGGACAGGCCGCCAGGCCATCGCACAGGGCCGACATACACACACACACACTTTCATACCTAGGGGCAATTTAGTATGGCCTATTCACCTGACCTTCATGTCTTTGGACTGTGGGAGGAAACCGGAGCACCCGGAGGAAGCCTATGCAGACACGGGAAGAACATGCAAACGCCACATAAAGGATGACCCGGGACGACCCCCAAGGTTGGATTTTTATATATAAAATCCCCCTCTCAGCCCCACCCTGTGGGGTGGTGGTGTGTGTCTTCCTCAAGCTCGGGTCCTCTACCAGAGGCTTTGGAATTTGAGGGTTCTGTGCAGTATCTTAGCTGTTCATAGCACTGCACTCTTCTGGACAGAGACCTCAGATGTTGCTCCTGGAGCCACTCTCCCAGTTTTGGGGGTCACAGCCCTTAGTGCTCCTATTACCCACAGGGACTTTGGACTTCACTTTCCACATCTATTCCAGTTCTTCCTTCAGCCCTTGGTTCTTCTCTATCTTTTCAAGCTCCTTCCTTCAGATGTTGCTGTCAGCCAGGATTGCCACATCTATCACTACTGTTCTATTCTGCTCCATGTCAACCACCACTATGTCTGGTTGGTTGACCAGCACCTGTTTGTCTGTCTGGAACTTGAAGTCCCAAAGGATTTGTCTGTCTGGAACTTGAAGTCCCAAAGGACCTTAGCTCTGCTGTTCTCAACTACCTTTGGTGGTGTTTCCAATCTGGACTAGGGGACTTCCAGTCCATATTGGGCACAGATGTTCCTGTACACTTATCCAGGCCACTTGGTTATACCGCTCAGTGTATGTTGCCCCAGCCTACATCTTACACCCTGCTACTATGTGCTAGACTGTCTCAGAGGCATCTTTGCACAGCCTGCACCTTGGATACTGTCTGCTGTGGTAGACCCCTGCCTCTACCATGGCAGGGGTCTACCACTAGGGTGGATGGCCTAGTGGTAGTAACCCCAGACCGGGGTTCGAATCTCCATGCAAGCTTCTAGTAGGAGTCCTCAGGCTTAGACTCCTAATGCTATACACAAGCCTACCTCGGAACATGAGCAAGAGATATAACTACAGCCATACCAGCTTGGATGTTTCTCAGATTAACAAGGTCCGCATCAGGTGTAGGGGAACCAGAGCAACCTGATAAGAAGTGGGTTACCAGAACAAATAATTCATGGACATGGACTAAGAGCATGGCATTGATGGAGTGCTTTCTCTCTTTCTCTCTCTCACTAACAATCAGTTGCGACAGCCTTTCTTTGCTAACCTACTCTTGTATACAGGTTGGGCTGGTAAGACCAATGATTGTAGCATCTGGGACCTATAATTAGAGTTTGCTGTCCTTTTCATCCTGTCTTTCTTCTTCTGTCTCTCTTCCTTCATTTGTAAGTCTCCCTCCCTCTCTCTCCCTCTCCCCTTCTGTACCCCCGCTCTCACACACATTGTCCCTCTCTTTGCATTTATTTTTTTTCTTGAGTTCTTGATCATTTGGATTCATGTCATTCTGTAGTGACTTAATAAAATTTCATGGGAATCCATTGTACCATTGTTAAGAACTTCAGAAGCTCTCCTACAGTGCAAAACGTCCATTAAAATTGGACACATTGTGAATAAACAATGCAAGCTGTAACAAATAATGATTTGACTATAACTGTACAGTGGTATTTGCCAATACACCATGTATGCCCTATGTAAATGTGCACAAAATATTTTTGAGTGTTTTTTTTTAATCTGCTTCTAGGTAAAAATGCACTTCACTTGGCTTCAAGAAATGGACAGTCTCTGTGTGTGCAGAAGCTCTTGCAGGTAAAATAGTTGCTCTCTCAGTGTACCCATAACACCATTTGCTCCTAAATACTGTGAAATTTGCTCCTGTATTGTGAAATGACAAGAGAACATAAATGCACACAAGTTCTTCCCTCTCTGACGTTAAAGAAATCCACACTTGCCCCCGAATTGATTATTTAATATGGCCAGTCAAGGTAGTTTACTGTTGTCTGGATAATTCCTTTAGTACAAGGCCTTACCAGAAAGTTCTGACAGCCAAACGCACCCTTTATATTTCAACAGTAAAGCCTGTTGAGTCACCATGCCCCTCTGGGATAATTTATGTGTTTACAATGTGGGTGCTATTTCTACAACATTGGGCTTTCATAGAATGTTATCCATTCTTCCACCCCCAACCCCAGTGTGGCAGCATCCTAACTGAGGCAGTGCTGGCGGTGGGAGGGGATGTCGGAGTTGTTGACAAGCCTGCCCTCCCGAAAACCTGCCGTCCTTTCTTGGTGCCGTCATCACGACAGAGATAGCAGCTGGACGCCCGCCCACCTCCACCGCCGCCGTCTCCTTCTGTCAACTCTATACCCTCGATGTATAGGGTTTCTTACCCCTCTCTGCTTTGCAGCAAGCGCCCCTCTGCCCCTCCAGTTCCCCTTGTCATTTGACCATGCTGCTTCTTTTTGGACCTTGTTGCTAGAGAGAGTTGGGTTTTTATAGTGGGCCTGAACTAACTCGCTGGCAAGCTCACCCGGTCACATACAGTTAGGCTCCTGTTGGCATTGAGTCCTCAAAGCTTTCATAGCGGCCCCTCATCACCACAGTGGTAAAGCCACTGATGTCTGACTGACTGCCTGTGTAGAGTGGGGTGTACAGTCTATCAGTATAGTAGTGCTTAACCCTTATGACCTGCCTGTTGTTGCTTCTCAGGTTCATAGCCACACCACCCACAGAAATTTTTCACTTTGACACAGTCTTCTACAAATGTGATAGATGTGAACCATAAATCATCAGACCCTCATGACTTCTACACCATCCTCATTGTCTGTTTAAAAACATTCTTGTCATTTCTGTCAAGACCTGTTCCGGGCTTGAGTCGGAGATCTCTGTTGTCGAGGGAGAATTATTTGTACTTGGGCTCTCAGATGTATGGAAGGATGTATGAAATTAGGCAAACTCCTTCAGTGCCATATCAAAGGTCTTTCAGCAGCAATGAAATCCTGCTGCTTTTCTTCACACTTGTTCACCAAACTGTTATATTGTCCTGCAGCATAATTGTCCTGTTGGAAATGTGGACCTACAAGGGAGGACAGCTCTGCATGATGCAGGTGAGAAAACTCTTTTTCTTCCCATCATTATTTCCTCTCTTCTCCTTTCGTCATTTGTAGGTAACTTAATCAGAAGGTTATAACACTCCTCCCTCATAGTCCTGAGAGAATATGGCATGTCCTATGAGTGTTCTTAGAGCCAATGATACTCTTTTAATTGAATGTAAACCCTGGCAAATCTGTGCTCTTATGGTCCAACTTGTTAAGACTTTGCAGGATGATATACAGAGACATCAAGTTTTTGTCGATCCAGATGTTCACAGGGGTTGCTGAGCTATTGCTGGACACATTCCTTGACACATAATGCATATAAACCAATTAAGAAATACTAGAATTTTTAAAATAGCTTTTTTTTTAATGTCAATGTCTTTAACAGTTATTATCCCTTATTTTATCCCTGACCCATACAATCCTTGTGTTTTTATTGTGCATGTGTTCTGCAAAATCGAAGTGAAGGGATGAAATGACAAGTTGTTTGCATCTCTTTTCCTATAGTCATGGCAGGCTGCTCCTCCAGTGTGAAACTGCTGTGTGACAGCGGGGCCTCTGTGAATGCCAGCGATTTTGTAAGAATTGATTTGCAGTTTATTTCAAAAGTCCTATACTATGATATTGGTCTATTTTGGAGATGTGTTTGTGACATCTTTTGCAATGTATTTAGTTGTGATTGTGTTAGGAAATGCAGTATTGATCCACTTTTTCTAGTTACTCTTTTTTTTTTTTTTCAGTGTTTGTTATGAGCACTAAACATCCATCAGTTATAGTCTGATGAAGAGATATTTGCTAAACTTGGTGCACATGAACATTTCCTTTTCAGTGGATTTAATTAATAGAAACTTGAGGAGAGGAAAGTTGATTTTTGTGGGGAGGCACTAACGTGTTTGTGTGTGTGTGTGTGTGTGTGTGTGTGTGTGTGTGTGTGTGTGTACACACCTTGTTGTCAAGGATGGGAGGACACCTTTGGTGCTGGCAACCCAGATGTGCCATCCACGCATCTGTCAGCTGCTGCTGGAGCGAGGGGCAGACATCACCCTCCAAGACAAACAAAACAAGTAAGGAACATCACCTTGCATCCTCTGTATATGAAGTAACAATGTAAGATTAACAATAATGTGCATGTCAGTACAGTGAGCTGCAATTACTCAGTTCAATGCAAGAAATTGGATTTGACATTTGAGTGCAGTAGGAATTTCAGTTTATAATAAACGAGACGACAAAAAGTAAGAACGAGAAGAAAAGTTTACACATTTTTGTACGCTTTGAAAATCCATCAGTAATGCCAGCCAAAGAACTCCTGGCATTTCGGCAAACTTCTTCTATCATGTGTGTTTACCTGCAATGAGAAATTATTGAAGCCTTGAGGCAGATGTACTGTTTCTGATAGTCAGACATTTTTGGCAGCATTGCCACAGCAGGAACAAACATTTCCTTCATTATGTGCTGTTTTGTCCAATTCCAGGACTCAGCACTGATTAAAATAGTCCACGTCTCTCCTTTGCAATTACTCAAGAACAGTTAGCAGGGATTAAAGTTCCCTGTCGCTATAACGGATATCCGTCAACTGGATTCCAGAGAGGCCATATATGAGATCGGTGTAGGGTTTTCCTTATAAGACTTAGGCGAAGCGCCTAAGCATTTTTTCACAGTTCCTAAACTGAATGAACGGAAACAAGACGAGGTTAAAACCTAGTATATGGCTAGACCACGACTACATTTATTAAATGGCTGTTTTTGCGCAACTAAGTTTAAAAAGCGGCTGTTTGGACATCGGTTTCATGTACAGCTGATGACGTACTAGAAACTTCGCACGGCCAGTGGGGAAACTCCAACTTAGCCGCCCGACCAATGGTCAAACTCCATCACTCACTCAGGCACTCACTCATGGACAACTGCACGTGTAGGGCTGGCCCCACTGTTGCGGTCCAGCCTAAAACTATGCTGGGTTCTCTACCACTCTGGAGAGAAAGGATACCGTGTTGGCCTTAATATAAGACAGTATTTTTTTTACTGAAACTTAGGCTTAAAAAAAAAGTGGGGATTGTCTTATATTTCAGGACTGGACAATTACGTGTTCATTCATTACAATTGATAATCTTTTTTGAATGGAGAGTACCAGAGTAACTATGGTATTTTACAGAGTGATGCATTGCATTATGGGTTGTTTGTAGCCTTAATGTTGCTAGGTTAGCGAGTGTTTTTGGTCCGTTTCTAGTGATTCTTTCAGAGTCAGTCAGCACTGAAAGTGTTTCATTAGTCCAGTTTAACCTGCAGGGGTTTCTGAAGGTTGCTGTAATGTGTTTTGCTGCCACAGAGGATTTAAATTCATGACGAGTGAAAACGAGTTGTTAGCGTCTCCCAAACGGCTTTACCGGAGAAATGAACCAGGGGGAAAATCTGTCAACCAGCCAAGAATTATGTCTGTCACAGATGATGAGTTCAAAAAGACAGCGAAAAAATATGTGAGAGGAATGAGAGTGAGAAAAGCATCGACTCGCTACAGTAACTCTGTCAAATGACTAGTGGCTGCTAGGAAAGTGAGCTGTCTACAGACCAACAGAAACTTTGGTAAGCAGCCAACTGCTGTTACGTCGTCAAATGGCTATGGGATGAGAAAATTGCATCCAAATCCATTTACTATAAGTCTTGTTTTACCAATGTTATTTTATATGGTGCGACACAGTGGTGCAGTGGTTGGCGTGGTCACCTCACAGCAAGAAGGTCCTGGGTTCGAGCCCTGGGGTAGTCCAACCTTGGTGGGTCATCCCGGGTCGTCTGCCGTGTGGAGTGTTTTGCATGTTTTCCCCGTGTCTGCGTGGGTTTCCTCCAGGGGCTCCGGTTTCCTCCCACAGTCCAAAGACGTAGGTCAAGTGAATTGGCCACACTAAATTGTCCTTATGAATGGGAGTGTGTGTGTGTGTGTGTGTGTTGTGTGTACCCTGTGACGGCCTGTCCAGGGTGTCTCCCCGCCTGCCACCCAGTGACGGCTGGAATAGGCTCCAGGAGCCCCGCGACCCTGAGAGAAGGATAAGCAGTTAAGATAATGGATGGAATAACAGATGGATTTTGTATGGTGCACAGTGCGATCGCTCACAAATACACTACCGTTCAAAAGTTTGGGATCACATTGAAATGTCCATATTTTTGAAGGAAAAGCACTGTACTGTTCAATGAAGATAACTTTAAACTAGTCTTAACTTTAAAGAAATACACTCTATACATTGCTAATGTGGTAAATGACTATTCCAGCTGCAAATGTCTGGTTTTTGGTGCAATATCTACATAGGTGTATAGAGGCCCATTTCAAGCAACTATCACTCCAGTGTTCTAATGGTACAATGTGTTTGCTCATTGGCTCAGAAGGCTAATTGATGATTAGAAAACCCTTGTGCAATCATGTTCACACATCTGAAAACAGTTTAGCTCGTTACAGAAGCTACAAAACTGACCTTCCTTTGAGCAGATTGAGTTTCTTGAGCATCACATTTGTGGGGTCAATTAAACGCTCAAAATGGCCAGAAAAAGAGAACTTTCATCTGAAACTCGACAGTCTATTCTTGTTCTTAGAAATGAAGGCTATTCCATGCGAGAAATTGCTAAGAAATTGAAGATTTCCTACACCGGTGTGTACTACTCCCTTCAGAGGACAGCACAAACAGGCTCTAACCAGAGTAGAAAAAGAAGTGGGAGGCCGCGTTGCACAACTGAGCAAGAAGATAAGTACATTAGAGTCTCTAGTTTGAGAAACAGACGCCTCACAGGTCCCCAACTGGCATCTTCATTAAATAGTACCCGCAAAACACCAGTGTCAACATCTACAGTGAGGAGGCGGCTGCGGGATTCTGGGCTTCAGGGCAGAGTGGCAAAGAAAAAGCCATATCTGAGACTGACCAATAAAAGAAAAAGATTAAGATGGGCAAAAGAACACAGACATTGGACAGAGGAAGACTGGAAAAAAGTGTTGTGGACGGATGAATCCAAGTTTGAGGTGTTTGGATCACAAAGAAGAACGTTTGTGAGACGCAGAACAAATGAAAAGATGCTGGAAGAATGCCTGACGCCATCTGTTAAGCATGGTGGAGGTAATGTGATGGTCTGGGGTTGCTTTGGTGCTGGTAAGGTGGGAGATTTGTACAGGGTAAAAGGGATTCTGAATAAGGAAGGCTATCACTCCATTTTGCAACGCCATGCCATACCAGGTGGACAGCGCTTGATTGGAGCCAATTTCATCCTACAACAGGACAATGACCCTAAACACACCTCCAAATTGTGCAAGAACTATTTAGAGCAGAAGCAGGCAGCTGGTATTCTATCGGTAATGGAGTGGCCAGCGCAGTCACCAGATCTGAACCCCATTGAGCTGTTGTGGGAGCAGCTTGACCGTATGGTACGCAAGAAGTGCCCATCCAACCAATCCAACTTGTGGGAGCTGCTTCTGGAAGCGTGGGGTGCAATTTCTCCAGATTACCTCAACAAATTAACAGCTAGAATGCCAAAGGTCTGCAATGCTGTAATTGCTGCAAATGGAGGATTCTTTGACGAAAGCAAAGTTTGATGTAAAAAAAATCTTATTTCAAATACAAATCATTATTTCTAACCTTGTCAATGTCTTGACTCTATTTTCTATTCATTTCACAACATATGGTGGTGAATAAGTGTGACTTTTCATGGAAAACACAAAATTGTTTGGGTGATCCCAAACTTTTGAACGGTAGTGTATGTGAAGGATTACTTCAAGGCACAGGACTTACTTCATCAGTGACCATATGTGTTTTGCATTTCTTCTTGCTAATGTCTTGAGTGTAGGGCAAAAAACAACCTGTGTTGTGTTTTTATAAATATTACAATGATAATGGTCCAAAATGATTTGAAAATGAATGCAAATGTTCACAATGCCCAAATGCCCTGAGTCCCCCCTCTCCCCAAGCCAACACAGCGCCTAAACCCTCCAGAAGCTGGTGCTGTTTGTATTTTTATTTTTTTGTCTTTTTCTGTTAAGTGATAGGAGGCTCACCTAAAACAAAAAGTTTTGTTTGGTGTAATAATAAGATAAATTAAAAACATATGCACTGAATATGACTTGGCTTGAATCCATGCCGACCAGGATGACTGATAGAAACCATAAGGGATCAAACTGGGATCATTGTTTTGAATTATATTACATTGTTTGATGATCCTGAAATATTATTCTTGTCTTTGTTTGCCTGGATGGCTTCCTTTTCTTTGGATTATGACTAATGCTGTAGCCATTTTACTTCTATTGGTGGCGTTAGTGGTGAAATGTCTCATTTGATATGTTAACTTGTCATGTTCCAACCTTTTCTAAATCAGTAAAAAATTTGAATTACAAAAAAGAAATGTATAGATAGTGGCTTTTTTTGGAAACCATCAATGGTGTTGATAAAAGTGCTCAAATGAATTGTTAGCGTTTTCCAAACGGTTTTACGGAATATATATATATATATATATATATATATATATATATATGTGTGTGTGTGTGTGTGTGTGTGTGTGTGTGTGTGTGTATATATATATATATATATATATATATATATATATATATATAAAAACTTAGCACAAAAAGTAAGGAAATGTGTGTTTGGTAGATTATTTCTTTGTTGTAACAATGCTTCTTGGCAATAAATCTTATATCAGGCACCAGTGTTGTAGTCGAGTCACTAAACCTCGAGTCCGAGTCGATTCTCCAGTGTTCGAGTCAAAGTCCAAGTCCGAGTCACCAAAGAAAAGTCGAGTCGAGTCCGAGTCAAGTCCCCATTACCTGAGTCCGAGTGGAGTCCCTATTACCCTAGTCCGAGTCCGAGTCATCAAGGTTGAGTCTGAGTCGAGTTCCAAGATGGCTCCGGTGATCCACTCGGGCACAGTCAAAGATCTGACATACAAATAAAAAAGGTCTACATTAAACAAAAATGACACAGCTGTCACCATTTCAAAGGGAGTTTATTTACTTTGTGACACGATAGCCGAACAAATTCACACACTCGCACACATGCACGCGCAAGCATGCGCGCACACACACATTTTTAGAACAGTCTGAATTTCTTTGACATTCTGAACATTGGATGTGCTTCAAAACACATTGATAGCTGTGAATAGCATGATATTAGCAAATGGTGGAAACAGTATACAGAAGTAAGTTCCACAGCATACAATACATTCATAAAAACTAGTCAAAAGACATTGTCTCTCAGGAATAGTTAGGAACAAAAGGCTGGTGGCACTAGTTTTAAGCATACACGTTGCATTTCAAAAACATAAGATCTGACAGCATGGAACTACTCAACCTTGCACGGTGAGGCCTCATCAAAATGCCTCCATGACTAAATACCCTTTCAATGGGCGCAATGGAGGCAGGGATAGAGAATACCTGTGTGGCAATCTGATAGAGGGTAGGGAATTTGGATTTGTTTTGCTGCCAAAACCTGAGGCACGGGACTGAGTCAGAGTCCTGCTCAGCGATCAAGTCGAGGTATGCAGTCAACTGAGCCTGGCCAGACGGCTTCTTCTCGGTGGAGGAGGGAGTCCTATAGTGGGAGAACATTCTCAACTGCTTCTCAGGAGGAGACTCTGAAAGTTCACCTTCCCCTGGTCCTGTTGCTTCCGCTGCATCTGCAGTTGATACCGCTTGCTTGTCACCCTCTGCCTTTATATACTCTGAAATGAGAGGGGGCATGGGGGACTCATTACAAATATGTTATTGACTAGGCCTACATGACAAATGACACGCCTATGTGCTTTATTGTAACACCTTCAATGATATAAACATCACAACAATCAAATAGTTAATCACTTAACTAACGTTAATCAAAACATTTCTCACCTTTGATCTCAGTCTTCAGCACATCTTTGATGTCACTGTCTAGCTGCACATCATGTTCTAGCCACTGGAAGCCAAATGCTGGGTCCAACACAGATGCTATGAAGTAGGCATTGGTGAAAGGAAATTTGGTGGGGCCTCTTCCTTCAGCTGGCTCACATCCTGGTATCTTGACTGCACTGAAAACCTCTGCAAACCTTGTTTTCAAGGAGCTCTCCAGAGCTCTCACCAGAGGCCCACAGTATCTGGCTTTTCCTCTTATTTCCTGCAGGTGACAGCGCAGAGTGAGGACACAGGGCACAATCACACTGACGGTGACAGTAGTCTCACCCTGAGTTAGGTTGGTTGCCTCTAAGAACGGATCAAGGACTTCGATCATTTCTTTAAGCTGAGCATACTCTCGCGGGGATAAGATAAGGCTTTTGTGCCCCTCTGATTCCAACACACTGGACAGCTTTTGCATGTCTAAATGCACATAAGCCTTCACCTGCTTCAGAGTGGAATTCCATCGTGTGGCATTCGCTGTTGGAATTGTTGCATCACCAAAACACGCTTCAAAGCAGTCTTTAAACGAGGTGCCACTGTGGAGGAGGTTGGCTGCACGGGATAGCTTTGCTAGGGTGCTTGACAGCCCACTGGTGTCTTTCAGACCATCTTTTATGACCAACTGCAGTGAATGTGTGAAGCATGATAGTCTCTGCATCTTACAGTTCTCAGCCAAAGTGTCATTGACTGTCTGTTGATCTTCTGGCATCAGGTCTTGCCATATTTCATCATCCTCCTCAAATGTGCTGGGATCATGAGCTTCAGCATCACAAGGATCCTCTAGGGCAGTGGTTCTCAACCTTTTTGGGGTCCTGGACCCCCTGCGTATTTTTGATCTACCCTGAGGACCCCTCCACCTGATCTTGGGGGAGGGGGGTTGCAATTTGATAGAAACAGTAGAAACTATATTTTAAATTGCATTATAGCATTTATTCACTCTTTGGGGCAAAAATAAGAGCTTTCAGTTGTAACTTAGATATAGTTAACAAAACAGAATTCTTATGCAGTAACTTTCAGATATATGTAACAAAACAGAATATGTATTCAGTAACTTTCAGATATATGTAACAAAACAGAATATGTATTCAGTAACTTTTAACAATGCAAACGGGAGCGAGATCTCTTATTAAAATACGATAAATTGCACTTGTGAAACAGATGTAATTAGAGAAAAAAGTCCTGTTACCCTTTATATTTTAGGTAGATAAAGGTCTCAGTCACATTTGAGTAAAATAATCCTATTTCTATAAATGTCATAGGATCCTTTTTTTAAAGATATTTTATTTTCACGGACCCCTTGCAATTACACCACGGACCACTAGGGGTCCGCGGACCCCCGGTTGAGAAACACTGCTCTAGGGGAAAGCTGGCCTGGAAAGCTTTTCTCATGTTGAATGCATTGTCAGTTATGACAAAGTTGATCTTGTCCTTAATCAGGTATTCTTCAGCACAGCATTCAAACATCATTGCAATCTTCTGTCCTGAGTGTTTCCCATGCACTCTTCTGCAGGAAAGAAGATATGACTGAAGGCTGAGTTCCTGTTTATTTTAATCCATTGCTACTGCGTGTGCTGTCACTCCAAGGAATGACCGCATCTTTCGATCACTCCAAATGTCTGTGGTAACAGCAACACTCGATTATTCTGCCAGCTGGCTCTTTATCTGTTCTTTCTTGACTTCCACCATTCCTGGAATGGTCACAGAGGAAATTGTGGATCTTGCTGTGGGCCGGTACTGAGGGTCCAGGACATGCAGGAAGTGCTTGAAGTCCTCGTTGTCAACGATGAAGAGTGGCAAGCAGCACTTAATGATTAGATCTTTTACAAGGGCATCACGTATAGCCTTCTGACGTGAATGTTTGAGGTCGTACATCCTTTGCTGTCCATCATTTAAAAATGATGTGATAGTCTTCTGACCTGAAGCAGCTGGCATCACATCTGAAGCAGTGGAGGCACGGTATTCTTGGAACCTAGGGGAAGATAGGATACACACTTTAGCTTGTTGATGCCAAACTGTTTCAAGTAATCTTTTTCACAGCAAAAAATGTGTAACGTTATAGCTATAACAATATGCAATAACAATACAAATGTTACACATTATACACATAGTTGTTTGAACCATAACCAGTTAAGTTACATATTTAGTTATCTATATAACTAACATTACCATATTAGTAGATTAACTAATGTAAGCTAGCTGGATAAATGAAAAGTATGAGAAAAGATACATAATTTATGAGACTAACAGGACAGGGATTAATTAGCAAAACCCAGTCATTTAATTATTGATTTAAGTATGTTACATGCTACCTAGCTGAGCTTTAACTCTCTATCCTCCGTGAGTCTGTATGTTTAGTCTGTATGGGTCAGGGAGGGTGTGATTTTGTTAGAAGACAGAGCCAGTTAGGGTCCGCGGTGGCGTAGCGGTCTAAGCGTCGGCTTGGTGTCGATGCAGTTGCCCACTGGGGACTGGGGTTCGCGCCCCGGTCTCGTCAGATCCGACTATGGCCGGACTCGATGAAGCAGCAATCATTGGCAACGCTGTCTTCGGGAGGGGGGCGGAGTCGGCTTGTGTTCGTCATGTGAATGCGTCTCTGTGTGTGTCGGAAAAACAGTGGTTCGGCTTGGATTCGCCTTGTCACGAAAGTGGGGAGGCGCTTTCCTTCGAGACTGCCGGCCGGAGAGATGCAGTTGGCGAACGCATGCAATACGAGGGTGGGTGTTTGAATTAAAATAGGGATCAATTGGCCACTAAATTGGGAGAAAAAAGGGGAAAATCAGAAATAAATTAAAAAAAAAAAAAAAAGAAGACAGAGCCAGTTCATAGTACTGTTCAAAAGCTACGTCGCGCGTGTCTACTTTTAGAATTTGGCACACCCAATGCTGCATATATGCAAAGAAAAATATCCACATATTTACAGTAGCCTATGCGGTGTCACGAATCACGATACGGTTCGGTAGTTTTCGGTACATCGGGGGGGAAATGCCACATCCGTCAAATCTCGTACCGTCTCCAGCTCTCAAGAAAACCAGTGGCGGCATCCACATTAGCTTTCTTCAATTAGTCCATTTAGCGAGTAATAGCCTACAATTATTTTTATTTGCATTGTAAAGTTGTGCACATTTTATCAACATTATTTGTGGAATGCTTATAGGCTAGACCTCTTCCTTCTCCGCACTTGGAGAATATTCATGGCGGAGATCTGCAATGTGCGGATTTGTTATTGCTAGTTAAGATTAATGCTAACACGGAAGTTCAAGGGGTTGTGTTTTTTCCGTTAAGTGTATGCTACTTGGTAATTAGCTAAATGATAAATAATAAAAATCAGTTTTAATCTCCCAATAACACACAGACGCTGCGTGTTACTAACCAATTAATTAGTGAGATCGATGACACGCTCGTACCGAAAGCGAACCGTACTGTGACTTTTCTGTGCAATGCTGCATTAGCATTCTAACAGTAACGTTACTTAACTTACCTATACAATTTCACTTGGTTCTAGTGATATGATATACCCACACGACCTAACCGAACATCTTGGACTAGTGGTTCATTTACTTCAGAGGCTATTGTTACCGTAGCTAGATAGCTAGCTAGCTAACGTTAACTGATCACCAACCATATCATCAACTGACTGCATATCACTTACTTTTCTGGGTGCATCCTTGACAGATGTCTGTTGAAGTTTGAGGTTGTCCCGGTCTTCTCCTCAATAGTTCGTTTACATATCAAGAAGCATTGTTACAACAAAGAAATAATCTACCAAATACAAATGTCCTTACTTTTTGTGCTAAGTATATATGTATAAGTAAAAAAAAAAAAAAAAAAACTGGGCTTGAAAAAAAATGTCAGATGTTTTTTCTTTTTGCTATAATCCCTGAGTTAGTCTTTGTATGCAGCTGTGCCTTTTTGTGTGTCAGTGTTAATTTTGTTGATGAAAAATCCAGTGAAAGATGTTTTTCAGCTATTTATTTTTGCATGACAAAAATTAGACAAACACCAAATCAGAACAACCATAAAAAAAACAAAAAATTAACTACACTTACATTTCTTCATAGTTTTTGTTTACAGTGATACATTTTGATTTTGTTGTGCCATTTTCATCTGGGGAAAATAGCAATGAAAATGAAAAGTCATCGACAACCTAGCACCCCCTAGGAGAACAAATCGCTATTCTAAGTCCTTCATTCCTTCTGCTATCAGGCTGTTAAATGCCGAGAGTAGTCATTTTAAATGAATGCTTTATTTTGTTTTAAACCATAATAGTTGGTTTATACCTTTGTCTGTTTTTCGCATGGCTTGTGGTGTTAACATGTTGTTATCTCTATGCATCCCTATTTAGTTAATGTAATGGAGGACAGCTCCCCTTCTGGTCAGGTTATGCATGTGCAGTGTATTGCCCCTTCTAGGCGGGAGTCTCTTGTCATGCGCAGTTGTGGTGGTGCTCATGCTGAGAGCAAGTTGCTGGTCACTTGGTATCGTGAGGAAATGGAGTGAATAAAGTCGGTTTCACTGAAGATAAACGTCGTGTTTATTCAGAACAAGTTTAGTTGTCAACATTGGTAGCAGTCGATGGTTAGCAGAAAATGGCTTCTGCTAGCTACAAAGTTCCACCGAAGTTCGATGAGTCCCGACCGTACGAGAGTTGGAAAAATGAAGTTGCTATGTGGAAGCTCGTTACTGAGCTGGATAAGAAGAAACAGGCCCTTGCTGTCGTCCTGGGGCTTGAAGGAAGGGCAAGGGATATCGCCATGGAAATACCCGCTGCAGACTTGAATACAGATGGGGGTATGGACGTTTTAATTGCAAAACTAGATGGAATGTTTCTCAAAGAAGAGAGGGACCGCGCTTACGATGCTTATTCGTATTTTGACTGTATCAAGAAGGACAGTTCTGTGTCCATGGCGGACTATGTGATTGACTTTGAGCAGCGATACAATAGAATGAAAAAGTATGATATGACTCTTCCCGATGCCGTATTGGCTTTTAAACTTTTGGATACGGCTTGTCTAGACGAGAGGAGTAGGCAAATGGCGCTGACAGCGTGTACGGATCTAACGTTTGCGGCAATGAAGTCCGCGCTCAGGAGGATTTTTGGAGGGAAAATACAAGTCGACGTGACTAATGGCATACAAGTAAAAGATGAAGTGTTCTACACAGAGCAGCGCTCGCGAGGAAGATTTAAACGAACAAGTAACGTTGTGCAGCAAGCTGGACAAGAGTCACAGACAACACAGGTTGGACAACAAAAGCCACCGTTACAAGGTACTAACCCACTGGATAGGTTCGGTAGGCGATCAAAATGTGCTGTATGTCAGAGCACGTTCCATTGGGCCAAGGACTGTCCCCACAAGAATAGCGAGCAAGTAAAGCTAACTGAAGAGCCAGCAAAAGTAGAGGACACATTGTTTACCAAAGCCTCGCTGTCTGAATCAGCATCAGAGATCTTTCTGACTGAGTCGTTAGGGACAGCTATCATTGATACTGCATGTACCCGCACAGTATGCGGAGAAAGGTGGTTGGAAAATTTTGTCGCAGACCTCAGTCAAAGCCAAGTGAACCAGATAGCGCAAAGTGAAATTCCAAGCAGCAGACCATTTCGCTTTGGAGATGGGAATATAGTACATTCCTCCAAAATACTGAAACTGCCTGCAAAAATAGGACAGACAAAATGTCAAGTGGAAACTGAAGTAGTTAAAGCTGATATCCCACTGCTTCTGAGTAAGACTTCACTGAAAAGGGCAGGGACCATTTTGGATATGGAGAATGATAGTGCTGTGATGTTTAATCAAAATATCCCTCTTGAATTAACCAGCTCGGGACACTATTGTATAGATATCAGAGACGAGCACAGAAACAAAGCCAATAGAAACTGAAGCACTGACGGCTCCAGAGAACAGCCTGAATGAAGATGAGGTCCTCACAGTCACAGAAAATATGACCGCAAATGAGAAACACAAAGTTCTTCTGAAATTGCATAAACAGTTCGGTCACGCCTCCGCCGAGAGGCTGCAGCGGCTCATCCATAGCTCTGGAAATAAAGACACAGAGTGTGACACGATTTTGCAGCACATAGTACAGGACTGTGATATTTGCCATAGATACAGCAAGACGAAGCCAAAGCCTGCTGTGGGCTTGCCTCTTGCTTCAACGTTTAATGAAACGGTGGCAGTAGATTTGCATGAGTTGGAACCAGGGGTATGGTACCTCCACATCATTGATCAATTCACAAGGTTCAGCGCAGGAAGCATTGTAAAAACCAAGAAGTCCTCAGAGATCGTCAAGTCATTTCTTCATACATGGATAGGAATCCACAGCGCCCCCCAGAGGCTCTACAGCGATAACGGAGGAGAATTCAATAATGCAGAGTTCCGTGATATGGCTGAGAACTTTAACATTGAGACGAAAACAACAGCGGGATACAGTCCCTGGAGCAACGGACTACTGGAGAGGCATAATCAGACCCTCACCGACATCATTCTGAAGGTCAGGCGAGAAAGTGGCTGTGACTGGGAAACGGCCCTGGACTGGGCTCTTATGGCTAAGAACAGTATGCATAATGTGCACGGCTACAGTCCACGTCAACTTGTGTATGGTTTGAATCCTAACCTTCCTTCTGTACTGGTTGATAAACCACCTGCACTAGAGGGTACTACTATGAGTGCTAGAGTAGGAGAGCACATTTCGGCCCTACATGCTGCTAGAAAAGCATTCACTGAAGCAGAGTGCTCAGAAAGGATAAGACGAGCACTACGTAAACAGCTCAGAGCTACAGATGAAAAATATGACATGGGTGACAAGGTGTATTACAAACGAGCTGAATGTAATGAGTGGAAAGGACCAGGAATTGTTATTGGTCAGGATGGAGCTGTTGTTTTTGTAAGGCATGGTGGAATCTTAGTGCGAGTACATCACTCTAGACTTTCCAAGGTGAACACAAGGGTTAACGAAGAACAAATGGTACAAAATGAAAATGATGCTGAAACAGTAAATGATCAACAAGACACAGAAACAGGAAATGATCAACAAGGTATAAACAATGTAGCTGATGATTTAGCCAGTGAACAAAATAGAGAGAATAAGTTACCTGAAAGTAATGTTGCACAAACTGAAATGGCCCATAAGCCTAATGCACATGATAATCCTGTCCCCTCTGCAGGTATGAGTTTAAAAACAGGACAGACTGTAACATATATGAACAGAGGTGACAATACTCTACTTAGAGCAAGAGTCTTGGGGAGAGCAGGCAAAGCTACAGGGAAATATAAAACATGGTATAACATGCAACATCTAGAGAATAATGGAAGTGATGGGCAAAAGGTATCAGTTGATATCTCAGAAGTTGATAATCTCCACATAGAAACAGACAGAGAAGCTGATGTACTTATAACGAAAGACATCTCATTTGATGCAGCTAAACAGGAAGAAATAAAGAACTGGCACAATAATAATGTCTTCGAGGTAGTTAAAGATGCAGGTCAGAAATGTATCTCTACTAGATGGGTTTGTAGTCTTAAAGAAACACCTAAGGGTATTGTGCCTAAAGCACGACTGGTTGCCAGAGGTTTTGAAGAGATAAATATTCAAGAGCTACAAAAGGATTCCCCTACATGTGCTACTGATTCACTTAGACTTATGTTATCAGTGATATGTCAAAACCAGTGGGAAGTGCATTCTATGGACATCAAATCGGCATTTTTACAGGGTATGGAGCTATCCAGGGATATTTATATCCGCCCCCCTACAGAAGCAGGCTGTGAACATGTTGTATGGAAACTTAAGAAATGTGTTTATGGACTTGCAGACGCATCACTATATTGGTACAACAAAGTGAAGGAAATCATGCAGACTACTGGTGGTAGAGTGTCTCAGGTGGATCCAGCAATATTTTATTGGTTGGATGAGCAATGTAAGGTCACTGGGGTGCTTGCATGTCATGTAGATGATTTTCTCTGGGCAGGCACATCAAACTTTTCATCAAACGTAATCCCGCAACTGAAATCTGTGTTTAAGGTTGGTCGTGAGGAGCATGAAAAGTTTTCTTATGTAGGAATGGATTTTGTAACGGTAAACGGTGAGGTACAGGTACACCAACAAAGTTTCATTGACAATCTGCAGCCTATACCCATTCAAGCAGGTCGGGCCACACAGAGAAGTGAGCCCCTTAATGACACTGAAAGAGAGCAGCTACGGTCAAAAATAGGACAAATCCTATGGGTTGCTAAACAAACAAGACCTGATGTTATGTTTGACTCGTGTTGTTTGGCTTCTAATATAAAAGGGGCAACAGTACAATCTATTCATGAGGCTAATAAGGTTATCCGTAAGCTTAAATCTGAAAAGGTAACACTCAGATTCCAACGTCTGGGAAACACTGATGCTTTGAACTTGATAGTATTCAGTGATGCTTCGTTTGGGAACCTCCCTGATGGAGGTTCACAGGGAGGTACTTTGATAACACTTATGGGAGAAAGAGGGAAGTTTTCCCCACTCAGCTGGCACTCTAAGAAAATCAGACGTGTGGTCCGCAGTACACTCGCAGGGGAAACTCTTGCTATGTCAGATGGAGTAGACAATGCAATGTTTCTGGCCACACTATTTTCTGAACTAACTACTGGCAATGCTGAACTGAATGCTCCCTCCGTGCTCTGTGTGACTGATAACCACTCTCTGTATGATGCTCTCAAGTCTACAAAGCAAGTCACAGAGAAAAGACTTAGGCTGGAAATCAGTAGCATTAAAGAACTCATACAAAGCAAGAAGATCAAGGAGGTGCGTTGGTCAGACACGAAAACTCAACTCGCTGACTGTCTCACAAAGAAAGGAGCATCGGCTCTTGTGCTCTTAAAGGCACTCTGTGAAGGACAATGGGACCTGGGTTAAAAGGGTGTTGGATGGACAATTGATTTTGTTCTCAAATGTTTCCATGACATGTTGATTTCTCTGGAAATGTATGTTCCATAATTCACGCTGTGAATTTCATTTTTTGTTTTCTGTTTATTTCTTTAAAAAAAGAGAATGAGATTGTTAACATGTTGTTATCTCTATGCATCCCTATTTAGTTAATGTAATGGAGGACAGCTCCCCTTCTGGTCAGGTTATGCATGTGCAGTGTATTGCCCCTTCTAGGCGGGAGTCTCTTGTCATGCGCAGTTGTGGTGGTGCTCATGCTGAGAGCAAGTTGCTGGTCACTTGGTATCGTGAGGAAATGGAGTGAATAAAGTCGGTTTCACTGAAGATAAACGTCGTGTTTATTCAGAACAAGTTTAGTAGTCAACAGTGGGCCTGTACGTTCACTGAATGTAGTGGTGGAATGTAACGTGCAATGCATCTTAGGATGCTTCACTTATGTATTTATTTATTTATTTATCTATTTATTCATTCCTTCTATTGTTTTAACTTGTGCAAATTTTTGTCCTTTGCCTGGTCTTCATGAGTCTGCATGCAAGGCCAGACGAGGGTGACAGTGTGCATCTCTTAGCCATGTACTGATCTGTCTATTGTCTCTGACATACTGATGCTTGCTGCTTGTCTGTGAGTTTGTGTGCGGTCTGAGTAGATTGTAAAACTGAATTGCCCTTCTGGGATAAATAAAGTTGTTCGACTCTTTAACCTGGATAGATATGTTGATGAGAAACAAGTTGGATCATGCATGCCTCACTGACATTTTGTCCGAATCCCTGTTAGACCCAAAGGTGAATCTTCATTTCGTTGTTGGCTCATTTGCATCATGTTAATGAGGTCGTGGACCAATATCTTTAGGCAAAGTTTTCACTGGGGAAATTGTGTGTGTGTAAACTGTAGATACTGTGCCCTGATGCCCATATGCTTACTATGTGTGTCTTGGTATTTACAGGACAGCTCTGATTCTGGGCTGTGAATACGGCTGTAAGGATGCAGTGGAAGTACTGCTGAGGAGTGGGGCTGACGTGACGGCAGTCGATGGCTTGGGCCATGACCCCTACCACTATGCCCGCCTCAGCAAGAACCAGGAACTCGTCGCCATGGTCAAAAGCCACCTTGACAATGTCAACAGAGGTCAGATAGCAACACACAGGACCAGAATCCTGTCCATATGTTCCCCCCACTACGCATGTTTGTGTAAGGTACATGAAGTATTAAGTATTTGGATGAAAGTTGTGTTCCCTCTTACCAGTCAGAGATTGAACATGACAAAATCATTTAATGGGAAAAATAGCCTTCTGCTAGGTTCATGTTTCTCTATCAGTCCATTTGAACAGTTGGTCTTTATTCAGTGGCTGGGAACTAAGAAAGAGGATGTTGTCACCAAGAACTTTTTGGCAAAGCTCTGCACTAGAGGAAATAACTCACAATGTTTTATAAGTATTTAAAAACACGACCTTTTTAATTTGTCCATACCCGTTTGCTGTCATATTCTGCCATTACTTTTCGTCTTCCCTTGCTTCCCTTTACATATAGCCTGTCCTCTTCCCATATTTCCTTATGTCCTCTAAATCCGGAGCTTCCTTACAGATCACAATTGACAAACATGATTTAGTGTAAAGAATTTCTTCCTTCATCATGGATGATATGAATGACTTTTATAATTGATGTTTTTGTTTTTTGGCAGGCATGTTTGGGTAATTATAATCTCAGATGTCTTTTTTCTTTCTTTTTTTCCTCCTGATATCCTTACAACCTACGTATGAGAAATGATATGCCTGTTTTCAACTAGTGTCAATACTGAATCAACTTTCAAGAATGTTAGCCTATATTTTGAGAAGCAAGTCGGACAATGGCGTAACTATAAATGGTGCAGGCAGAGCGGTTGCACTGGGGCTGTGTGTGTGGGGGGGGAAGCAGGCTCTCCAACAATGTGTTTGGTGGAGAACGGGCCCTTGTGAGTGATTCGGATTGCCATCTCAGAAATATGCCTGTATTCAAAGAATAACTCGTTATATTAAGAAAAATAACGGTGTCATTTGCTGTATATGCCCTTAAAAAGGCAAACCCAGCTCCATCATGATTTCTTTTTTTTTTTCTGGGTAAAAAGTCTGTCTATAACAAAATAATAAGCTTATTCCACATAAACTGTAAAAAAAACTATTCAATTAAATGAATAGTTTTTTTTTAATTTTCTTTAGTATTTTTGTCATAAGCAGATATGCAATGATTAGTGATGTATGTTGATGTCCAATGTCAAGTTTCTATTTGATTATGTGATGAGATGATACAATATCGGTGGAAAATCTGAATGTAGCTGAGCAGATCTGCAAGCCAATCAAGCAGTCATGCCTTTCAAACATAAAAGTGTCAGTATGAAAAGACGAGAAAAGAGGAGGAGGAGGAGGAGGAGAAGGTAGCAAAGCTCCCTAAATTAGATTCCTTTGGCTTTTTTATAAACAGTCGCCAGCCCACAGATGAACCCCCCCCCCTCCTAACAACGATACAGCAGTTTGGCTGGCATCAGCATCGCTGCCCTCAGTGGTGTGTCAACAACCAGGGTACCATTAGGATAGCAAGCTAGATATAACGTTAGTCCTAAATAATTGTACACCCCCCACCCACCCACACACACAGTTGGACTGACAGTCCATTTTCCCTCCACCAATTATTGCATGATTAGGAAAGCAACCTTAGACAAATTACTTCATTACCGTACTTGACATACTGCACAGATGATTGACACCACGACACGACACGTGTGCAATAGAGGATTTTGAATTGCAGTGCTGACACATCAGCGCATGTTTTGATTGTTACTTCTTTGAAAGTTTACATCGCCAGCAACAGCAATTTCCCCCGATATTTCAATCACGGAGATGCACAGCTGATGGACGCATCTCCGTTCAGCAACAAGCAACTGGATAAACTGACTGCAGAAACAGTTTATCAATGTCAAAAACAAACTTAACGTCAGCTCCAGTCAGCTGTAAATATTTACAGTAGTCTATCTATCAGCTCACCTGCTGATGTGTTATTTACCTACATACCTTCCCACTAAAGGCTATAGTTATGTAAACATTCCAGCTATAGTTGGTTGATTAAGTGACTTGTTGGTTTGACTGACCGTCTGTTTATGTTACCGCGTGTCAGAGCGCTACCCATGGATCTGATAGCATTCTCTTTTTTTTTTTTGTGTGGATTTTTTTCCTCCCAATTGTATCCGGCCAATTACCCCACTCTTCTGAGCCTTCCTGGTTGTTGTTCCACCCCCTCTGCCGATCCGGGGAGGGCTGCAGACTACCACATGCCTCCTCCGATACATGTGGAGTCACCAGCTGCTTCTTTTTACCTGATAGTGAGGAGTTTCACCACAGGGACGTAGCGCATGGGAGGATCGCTGTTCCCTCTCCCTCCGACCAGAGGAGGCGCTAGTGCAGCGACCAGGACACATACCCGTATCCGGCTTCCCACCAGCAGACATGGCCAAATGTGTCTGTATGGATGCCCGACCAAGCCGGAGGTAACACGGGGATTTTAACCAGCAACTCTGTGTTGGTAGGCAACGGAATAGACCGCTACGCTACCCGGACGCCCTGATAGCTTTCTGTTTGACTTAGTAACTCATTTGACTGTAAAATCCAACGCCTTGATGATTATAATATATATATGCCTAATGTGTGTGTGTGTGTGTGTGTGTGTGTGTGTGTACGCTTCATAACTAGTAACTAGCGTGCACTAGGGAAGTCAGATTATTATGACAGTGGTTATGTTGTTCCAAAAATCTTTTTCCCATCTTTCCACATTTCCTATCTCTGTATGTACCTGTCATGTCTGTGCAATCATTTTCAGGAAAATGTCTTGACAGGGTCACAATCCTTACTGTACTGCAATCAGTGAGAGCTTTGTTTACACCATACATACTGCGTTGCCTGCAGCAATGTGAACCTTTCTGGTGATTTCTGAATAACTGAACGCTATCCTTCCTGATAGACGCTCACACCAATTGAATTTGTCATTGCAGCAAGAAGGAAATATTTGAAATGGTGACTGAGTATTAACAGCTCCAATCAGCACTTAAATACTTTTGAGAAAATTTGATCCCTAATGTCCTCCGAAGTGTACATTATCAGCGTGAGCCTATTGGAGAAAGAAAGGTTAAGGTTATCATCTTGGTTGCATCATTGTGTTGTTGATAATAGGTGTGGAAATAAGCCACTTTGATTTCCAAATGGAGCCTTTAAAGTGATACTGACATCAAAATCTGAAAATTGCTATTGATAGGCTATGTTCTGAGTTAGAATGTGACCACGGAGATATTCAGGGGCCAAAACAGCGCATCTGCGGCCACTCAGGAGAGATCTGTGATTGACTGTAGATGGTGTTCCAATGACAAATTGTGCCAGTGGATATGTAGACACCAGTCAGTTTACATATAAGGTGTGTCCGTAGCAAGATCCTGTAAAACCGCAGAGAAGCCGTTCTTTCACCCCCTCCTGCTAGCTACTTGGCTTGAGTTTGTGCTATTTTGCTGAGACTTTATTATCGATCTTGTTATGACGTATCTATCTGTCTATCTATCTATTTACCTAAATATCTATCATCTATCTATCTAACAGTTATTTGTATCATCGAACATATTATTCACCAAGTTGTATTGCACTGCCGTGCTGTAGGCCTACCACCATTTTTTTCTACGGCAAGTGACGAGCGGTACCAAGCCCTACCCACGTGAACACCCAGGAAGACAGTAGCCAATAGCTTTGAATTCATAAAACCACGTCTATTTTCGGTTATGATTCAAACTCCCAATGTTAAAAAATGTGTTCAGAAAGGGCTTGTCAAGTCTCTCTTTAAGCCTAATCAGCAACCTTACTGTATTTGATATAATTCGCTGAAAGCTTTGTCAATGCGGATTCAAATTGAGACCTGCAAATATTTTTGGTCACAGAATGTGTTTCAAGTGCCAGAGAGGTTGTTATAGAAGAGGTGATGGATGGCTGTATGAATTTAATATTTGTGTTTTGCGAGTTCACTTCGAGTGTCATTTGAGAACATTTTTGGTTATACAGTCCTGGTATGTTTGGTATGTCCTGGTAATATTTCCTTTTTAAAAACAAAATTCAACAATAATTCCTGGCGGTCTTTTGGAAACCAGGGTACCATGTTGATTCACATTTTTCGCTTGGTGGCTGTCAAGTGATGCCACTGCTTTAATCATTCACCTACATTTCTTTCAAGAGACGATTACTAACTTGCTCTCAAGTGCTGCCATAAACCTGCTGGGAAAACACTTAACCTAAACTGAGTTTAGCTATGTTGTCTGTCCTATCGTTCATTACAGTCTCAGAACAAATCACAGCAGCTTTACTCAAGAATAGTGGAAAAAAAATGAGCAAAGGCTTATACTCTGAAGTCAGAAATTGTACTCAAAATTAGGAAAGGTTTCAATTATCTGTAAATCAAAACTTTTTTTTTTATTCAAAAGCAACAAAAGATCCCTATCACCAGAATTATTCCATATCCTATTCAATAAGAGCAGACAAACAGATTGTTGCACCCTCTGCCTGATGGGTTTAATTAACAAACTTTTGTTACCACATATATATAAAAAAATAAAAATTAAAAAAATAGGGGATGTCTTTGAGCAATAGGTGGATATGAATGTACTTTTTATGGTTGCTGTTTTTGGACCATTGGTGAAATGAAAATTAAATTAAATTCCTCTCTTTTTGGTTTGTCACAGTGAAAGAGGCTGCCAAGATGGAACAGAGGAAGAGACAGGTAACCCAGAAGCATCCACTTTACACATGGAACATGTGATTGTAATGGATATGAACTGACATTTGGACCGCCATCTTGTTTCTGCAGTCCTGTTCTTTGACAGCTGATAAAGCTCACAGATGTTACCTGTTAAGACTATATTGTGAAGGAAAAGGGCCAGATAAAATGGCTTATTTCTGGAGGTCACTGAACATGTGATAGACACCTGTCCTTTGCAGTGTTGTATTTCTACATCATTTACCTGAATGCTCACATAACAGTTAATGGCTTCTTGTCACTAATGATCAGGTTTTCACATTGTGAAGTCAATGGTTCTCCAGTATAGAGTCAACATTGTCTTAAAAAGTCCCCTCAGTCAGCAGAGCCCCATGATGCGCTGGCTTCCAGTCAGTTACCCATGACTGCCATCTAGTGACAGGTTGTGAGAATGTGATTTGCATAATTGGTAGCAATTTGGGATGTAGGCAATCTAAAAAGTGAGATAAGAGAACCTCTTTTTCACACAGCAGTCAGTGGAGAAATCGGAAGCGGCAGAGGCCAGCATCAGAGATAAGATCATACACGTGAGTACCAACTCACCCCTTCATGTGTGCGCACACACATTTTTATTTATCAACCATTTGGACTCACATCCAGTATCCACGCTCTGTAATGAGCTTTGCTAGAATTTACTGTACTGCAATTCAGATTATATTTTGTCCACCAACACATCAGCATCGATAAAGTTGTTGAGATTCTTGTCATTACCATCTTGTTATTTTCATATGAATTCTGGCTCTGATAGATTTGGATAGTGATTTATCATTCTTTATCATTGTATGACTTTTACAAGTTGGACTGTACAATTTACAGTTATGTGTGTGTTTATTTGTATCAGGACCTGGAAAAGCAGAATGAGAGCCAGCAGGAGAGTCTGAGGAAGTTCCAACAAGAACAGAGGGCTTTGTTAGACAGGATTAACATGCTCCAGCAACAGCTCACACAGGTACACTATACACCAGCATACAACAGTTGCACTACTGGCCGTTTGCACTCAATGCACCTAATTTGCACAATAAACGGAGAACATCACTGTTGGTATAGGGGAACATGTATAATTTCAACAGTAATAAATGCTGGGGGAGTGGTTCACAAAAATCAGAGCTCTTTCACCATCAGGGCTGGGATCTGATTTTCTTTTTTTAAATTAAGAAAAGACATTCTCAGAGGCACAACCTTTCTGTTGCAGCACACACAAGTCTTTGGCAGGGTGCATTATTTCTTTTTAATTTCCACACCAGTTGAAAAAAAAGGTAAATGTAATAGTTAAAACTGTAATGACAGCTGTTCCCTTTAAGATGTACTAAGCTTTATAAGCAACATACATGGAAGTGATTGTAAAATTACTTTATTCTGTTTTAATCGTTTACAATCCAGGTGCTTTTTAGAATTTAGATTTAGAGTAGGTGTTAAAAATGTGCGTGAACTTTTCAGAAAAGTTGCACAGGGCAGACTTTTGATAGAGGATGGAGAGGAATTCATTCAGAAACATCATCTATTCAGCTTTTGAAAATTGCTGTCCTCCAAGGCAGACTGTACTGCAGTCCATTCTGAATCCTATCATTGAATTTTAATGTTTACATTTGTTCCCATGCAGGAAAAGCTAACTGTGGAGGACTCTCACAAAGAGGTAAGGAAAACAAGGAGGCCGTTCAAAATCTTTCTTTTAGAAGCCCTTGCGAGAGATGCTGTGAATGTGACAGGACCCTCTGAGTTTGAGAGTTAATGTGTATGCAATTGGTCTTCTTTGTATTGACTCGGAAGGAACAACTGAAGCTCTTGGTCAGTCCCGAAGGAGCAAGAGGCCTGGAAACTGTTAAAGTTCAGCTCCGGAGCACCCTGGTCTGTGACCTTGTCAACACTCTGCCATAACACTTAGTATTGCCATTCTTAGTTATGATAAGTCTGTGCACCAGAAGAGTAATAAGAGTAATGTAACAGTAGTAGTAATACTCCAACCTCACCGCATGTGCTTAGAAATGTAGTGCCTCTTAGGAGTTGTGTGGCTTGTGTTTTGAGATAAGTTGGACTAATTCTACAGAATGTACAGTAATTACTATGTAATTTGTTTTCCTTTAACTGTATTTTGATGACTGATGTCAAATGACTAATTTATAAAGTCAATATCAGTTAATAATCTGATATTGCATATTTCCCCACTTAAAACCATCACAAACATGGGGCGTCCGGGTAGTGTAGCAGTCTATTCCATTGCCTACCAACACGGGGATCGCCGGTTCGAATCCCCGCGTTACCTCCGGCTTGGTCAGGCGTCCCTACAGACACAATTGGCTGTGACTGCGGTTGGGAAGCTGGATGTGTATATGTGTCCTGGTCACTGCACTAGCGCCTCCTCTGGTCGGTTGGGGTGCCTGTTCGGGGGGGGAGGGGGAACAGTGTGATCCCCCCATGCACTATGCCCCCTGGCAAAACTCCTCACTGTCAGGTGAAAAGAAGCGGCAGGTGACGCCACATGTCGGAGAAGGCATGTGGTAGTCTGCAGCCGTCCCTGGATTGGCAGAGGGGGTGGAGCAGCGACCAGGACGGCTTTGAAAGAAGGGAAATTGGCCAAGTACAATTGGGGAGAAAAATTAAAAACAAAAAACATCACAAACAGACCATAACTCTTTGAAGGACACGTTTGCCGATGTTTTTGTGCAATGTGCAGCCAGCACTGATAAGTAGTGTTATTGGCTGAAGCAATGAAGTCTTCCCTGTGTAATATGTTGGTGGAGAAACATGTGTTCTCCTGTTCAGAGTCATTTCCACAGTGCCTTCACCTACCAGCGTGAATTGCCAAAAAGCCTCTGTATTGTAGTCCATAAACTCCTCTGCACTAGGGGATGTCATTTCCATCGTTGGAAACGTAGCTTAGCTGAGAGGAGGAGGACGCATTTGGAGAATGGTAGAGATTAGAAACCCAACTAGGCTGTAGTTTTTCCACCTACCAACTGACATCATGACATGTCACTCATTGGCGGACAGAGGAAAAAAAAGTGTTTCACTGCGGCCCCAAAGATCTAAAAACAATTGGCGGTGTATATCATATGCTATCCCTGTTGCAGATAGCAGAGATAAGGTTTAAAATCAGCAAATTTACCTTTAACCAAGACAGATGGCCAGTCTACATTATTTATCAAAAGCTTGTTCAACTTTTTTCCCCCTACTTTTACTAATGTTGGAAAACTCTGGGGGAGGGGGTCAGATGAAACACAACCTTTTGGCATATGTAAACACAACTAGAGCTAAGATCAAAGAATAATGCCCTTAAACTATTCATTCTCCCATGCTAGCTCAGCCTGCTGTAGTTGCTAGTGGAAAAATTGCAAATCTTCACTGTATATGACTACCTTTCGCTGTCATCAGGACATCTGTGAGCTAGCTAGGTCCTGTCAAATGTCTTAGAATTGAAAGTGATTATTGGAGATACAGACTGCAAAAAAAATTCCATTTGGAGAATCTGCTAACCCACACAAAACATACTTATTATTTCAAAATTATTTATTTTTGATACCATGCCCAAATCATACCCCTATTTAGTCCATGTCTTGGTAATATTAACTTTCTCAATGTATCTCTGGATTTACCTGGAAATATATGCCTGTTTTAAATCAGCCACTCAGAGCCTTAGTGTATGTTGCTACAGAGATGTTTTAAGCTCAGTAGTTTTGAATATAAAGGATTTCACAGTAAAATTATGAATCCCAATGTCTTTACAGGGGGACTACTCTGGACAGTCTGTAATCAAAGGTGGGTTGTGTTCAGTTACTTTTATCAGTTCTATACAAAGCTGGACAACATGTAGAAAAAAAATGCCCTCAGTAGAGACAAAATAGTTATAACAATGATGTTATGTGCCTTGCCTCTTTAACAGGAAAAGAAAACAATTTGGTCAAGCAGTCACAAAGCTTGGATTCTGCTCAGGTATGCTTCGTTCTCAGGGACAGTATTATTGTATACTCGTAGTATGTGTGGTTTGCAAATGCCAAGGTTACATTGTTACTGTAATGTAAGTGTTAGCTGTTCCAGTATAGGCAGCCTATGGCAAAGGCAATTGGCTTATGACAGCGATGAGGAGACAGTAAGCTGCTGAAATTCTCATTTTATAATTTAAAAATATATATCCTCTTTGCCCTTTAGCAAAAAAAGGTTTATAATGTGTAAGCTACAACGGCTGTAGGGCAGAATCAGGATAAAACATTGAAAAAGTCATACTGAACTTTAATATAAAGATAAATTGTGCTAAGCCTATTTTTAGGTTTTCTTTGATCTCAAAACCATCATAAAGCTTAAGTGACCACTGCAGGATTTTTTGTGAAACAATAATTAGACAATGAAAAGGTAACTCCCTTCACAAATGCAAGGACTGGTCTTCTTTCACCTATTCAATTTTTTCGCCATACAGTGTGGATTAAAAGCGTGTGTGTATTTGTATTCATAAAATATATATTATCCAATTCAAATGGCTTTATTGGCATGATGTAACACTGTACATATTGCCAATATTATTTATTATATATTATTTCCACTCTCTGTGTGTGCCTCAGAATCCCAGCCCATCGCGGTCCCAGTCCAGACCACTAGAGCTCTCCAAGGCTAGTGTAGGCTGGGATCAAACTGGTGAAGTAGAGGCCCTTCGACATGAGCTTGATGCAGTGAGGAGAAGGCAACAGGATGCTGAGGATGAGACTATCCGGCTTCAGTCTGCCCTGACACGCAAGAATCAAGAGTGCCAAGAACTGGCCCAAAATAGAGTCACCATCCAGAAACAGGCTGATCAGCAGATTCAGGAATTGGAGGATGCCCTGAGGAATGTCCAGAAGCGGATGCTTGATTCTGAGTGTAAGGTCAAGCAACTGCAAGCCCATGTGGTAGCAGTCAAGGAGCACTTGGGAGGCCAGGGTGCTGAAGAACTCCGTGCCCAACTCCAAGATATCAAAACTAAGTATGAAGGAGCTTCAGCAGAAGTGGGTCGTGTTCGAAACCGTCTCAAGCAGAGCGAGAAGGCCTTGGAGGAGTACAAGAGCAGCGAAGGCCAGTTAGCAGCTGAAACAGAAAGGTTAGGTCAGGAGATGAGAGCTCTAACAGCAGAGAGAGATCAACTGGCTGAAGCCCTGTTAGAAATGGAAACCCAGAGGAATGAGGCCCCTGCTAAACATGGCAATGTGGTGTCAGCTGAGAAGTTTGACAACATGAAGAACCTGCTGACCAATGCTGTGGATGAGAAGGAACGGCAACTTACTGAGCTGAGGGAAGACTACGATCGTGTTCTGGAGGAGGTTGCAGAGCTCCACCGGGAACTGGACCACTGGTCATCCCATGGAGGGAAAGGTACAGTATCTTCAGAGGAACACCAGCGAATTAGGGCAGCACTAGAGGAGCAGAATGCATCATTGAAAAGGAGACTGACAGATGTAACTGCCAAAAGCCAGGCACTAATCCACGATGTTGAGGAAATTGAGGAAGAAAGAGAGATACTACGGGAGCAAGTAGATGAACTCAACAGCAGAATCGAGGCAGACTTTATATCCCTGAAAGACCACGAAGAAACTAAAAGTAATATGATCAAGGCCATGGAGGAACTGGAGGACAAGCTAGTTGAAGCCAGTGAAAGGTATGGAAAAGCAGAAGCACAGGTCCAGCAGCTTCAAAATGAGAGGACCCCACTACTTGAAAACATCACCAGTCTTCAAAGTGGCAATGAAAAACGCCAAAATGAAATGGGCAACCTCGTGTCTCAAAATGCTGACCTAGTGAAGGAGCTAGATCTTCTGCAAAAGAGGTGTGAAGAAGGAGAGAGAAAGATTGCACAACTCACTGCACAGACTGAGTCCTTGAACAAGAGGATAGAGGAAGAGTATGTGCCCAGGCACCAGCATGAGCAAGTAAAGATGGAGCTGGCTGCTGCTTTAGAGAATGCCAAAGCTGAGATATTTAAGTTGGAGACTAAGGAAAAAGAAAGTGGGACAGAGTTGAGAAATGTGAAAGATGGAAGTGATAAGTTGCAAGAAAAGTTGGAGAAGGTTTTGACCGAAATGAAAACAGACTATGTTAGCCTTAAAGACCATGAAGCTGTCAAGGTAAAGTTGAGTGCTTCTGTGGTCAAGGCAGAGAGCAGAGCAAATGACGCATCAGAAAAGTATGCACTGGCTCAGGAGGAAACCGTGAAGCTTAACCAAGAATTGGAGGCCCAGAAGAAAGAACTTGACACCATACAGGAGGCTATCCGGTCTAAGTTTATCCCTTTGACAGCCATTGCAGAGAGGGAAAACGCTTATGAAGTCAAACTTAAGGACTTGACAGCAAAGTTATTAGAACTGGAAGAAAAGTACAGTCAAGAGAAATTGGTGGGAGAGCACAACAAACGGGAGAAAGAAAAACTAAACATGGAGATGGTGTCCATTCAGAAAAGACTAGAAGCTGCCTTTGTTACCAGTGAAAAGCAAAAGGGTATGGAAGAAGAGTACAAGGGCAAAATAGAGGAACTCATTCTGAAGCTGGTAAATCTAGAGCAGCAGTACAAGGAAGTAAATGAGCAGAGGGATGAACTTAAAGAGCACAATGTCTTGGGCAACACTAAGATCCAGGGTCTCCAACAACAACTGGAATCACAGTTGGCTAAGCTAGAGAAGTATGAGGCTGAGCACAGAAACCTCCAAAACACCACAGAGCAAGCTGAAGCCGAGTGCCACAAAGCAAAAGAGGCTCAACAAGTAGAAGCCCAGAAGGTCTGTTCCTTGCAGAAGGAGCTCCAGGGACGCTATGGAGATCAAGCTGCCATCCTCCAACAACACACTGAGGCCAAAGAAGCTCTAGAGGCTGAAGTGGCTAAACTACATCTGGCCCTCAGCGAGGAAGAGGAGTGTAGTGCCCAGAGGGCTGAGGATGTATCTGCCCTGCAGTCTGAGCTCCTGCAAGCCACCCAGGCTCTTGAGGAGCTTCGTGATAAGGAAGACCAAATGAGCCATCTAAAGACTGACAATCAACACCTGAAAGATGAGGTTGCCAGCCTGAGTGACAGGCTCCTGAACCTTGCAGAACAGTGTAAAGAGCTCCACAGGGAGGCAGCCCAGGCTCGGGAGGGTGAAGACAGGACGAGAACAGAGATGGAGACTGTGCAAGAGAAAGGCCATGCTGTGGAAAGGGAAATCAGGGAGCTGAAGAAGAGGTACGACGAATCACTCAGCACTATTGGTGATCTTCAGAGAAGGATCCAGACATCTGCTGAGCAGACTGAAGTCAAAGACAAAAAGGTAAGAAGGATTTGTAGTCTTGGAATTGAATTCTAAATAATTCTCAGTAACATAAATGGGATTAAATGTAATTGTTGTAACTATTTTAAGAGGCAGTTTGCATGTTTGTCAATAGGAGAGATGAACAAACCAGATAGGTTGGATAGATATTTATATATTTTGTATCAGCAGCCTATTTTGAGTAACTTGACTATTTCACTACTTTATTTAATGATATATAATGTAGTTTCATAGTTAACATTAAACATAATAATGTTAATGCACACTTTTTGCTGCTTCATCAACCACCAAAGCAATAACAGCTCCATTTTATGTTTGTGTGTCCCAGATCACAGAGTTGCTAACAGACGTTGAGGGATTGAGGCAGGCTCTGAAAGGTCTGTCCCAGCTGGCATACGCAGGCAATGCGCCCAACAAGAGACAGGCACAGCATATTGACACACTTCAAGCCCAGATCAAGAGCCTACAGCAACAGCTGGCTGTGAGTGGACACAATTTATATACTTTATTTTTAGGTCCCTTGTAGGAGGAGCACAGGGACATATATTTTACATTCAATTACTGTCAAAAGACTAATGTGGGAAGTTCGCTAACTGGGGGCAAACCCATATATCAATTATTTTTATGGTATTCTCTTAAACTAGTATGAGTGAGAATGAGTATTCATTATTTCCTAATGCTACTGTAAAACAGTAAAAAAGTATCCTCAGTTTCTAGTCCATGAACTTGTTAAATGCGTAGAACTTAACAAAACAGGTTTATTTTTTTAATGGTGACCCCACTATAGAGTTTTTTTTATTAACTTGGGAGAATAGGAAACCAAACCAATCTTTTACCATCTCCAGAAGTTAAATTTGTGTTGCAAGACCAGATAAAAGAAAAAATGGTGCATCACCATCAAAAAGCACATAACACTCAAATCGAGAGTGGACTGCACCAAGATATAAAGCTCACCATCTCTATTTCTTTACATGAGATGTTGACAAATTTCAGGAATATAAAGGCTGTGTTTTGCCCCGAGATTCAGGTGAAACTAGAAAACGAGTTATTAAAGCAGAGCCAGAATGAGTCCATTCAAAGCCTCTGCCACGTCGACATAGTATTGTCCAGTTTTCAGTAAGAGATGCAAAAACCTATAACCCCCTCCTCATCATGTTTCCCATGCTTTCCCCCTGTACTTGTCTCCCTCCTTTCATCTTCCTCCATAAGGATGCTGAGAGGCAACACAGGGATGTGGTTTCAATCTATCGCACTCATCTTCTCAGCGCGGCACAAGTAAGTCTCTGTTGTGTTTTAGATCCAAGCCAAAAACTGTCACTTTGAAGTACAATGTAAATTGAGCATTTTAACTACTGGCACTTTGTTGTGGAGAAAAAGTTTAGAATGACATCACATCTAGATGTACAAGCATATATAGTCTTAATTTTCATATGCAAACATCTAACAGTCTTATTTTTGGTTTTGTTGAAGAATGATGAATAACATGACATTATATATGAATGTATGTATGTATTAATGTATGATTGTATCATTATGTATGTATGAATGACAGTGTTAGTATTAGTAATTATATCAAATGGTGGACCTTTTTCACTGCTGGATTCAAATCCCATTCATTATTAGCCTGTTAATGTGTGGTATGTCAAAAATCCTGACAACACAACAGCATTAATGACAATTTTGGAAAAAAAAGTTTAAAATAATCTGGATAAACCATCTGAAGCACATTGTTTCTGATGGTTTATCCAGCGAAAAACTCACTGGCTGTTCCGTGTTGTGAAGTATCGCACAAATTGATTAAATTTCCCCCCTTCTCTCCTAGGGTCACATGGATGAGGATGTCCAAGCTGCCTTACTTCAGATCATCCGCATGAGACAGGAGTTTGTGTGTTAAAGTGACCCCTGGCAAAACACGGTGCTAGCTGCTGCCTCAAATCCAGCATTCTCCCATGCCTCGTTACAGAGCCTCTCCGCTGTGGCCCCTGTGGGTGCCGTGTACGTTTGTTTCTGCAGATCTAAAACATGTGTAATTACCAGAAGGTTAGTGATACTGATTTAAACTATTTTAGGGAAAATGTCAAAGCAAATGGAGGACTAAGTGATTACTCCTTTCCAAATCATTTTGACTTGATCAAGTACAGGATCATCTTCATAGTTGGATATGAGTAAGATGCTATTGTCTCCTGACTAGATTCTTGCCTTGCTTGTGTTGTCTTAACTCTCAAGATGTACGTCGCTTTGATGAAATTGTGACATTGTATTGTAACACGTCATACATATTTTTCTGTCTAAGAAAACAAGGTAAATCTCTGCATGGCTTTATTGATCAAGTATGTTGCAAGAATGTGGGAGACGTTTTCCATGTTTAGGTACCCTTTTTGGTCACCCACTCTAGAGATGTAGAGATGTTCATCTGAGAAGTGAGGTGGATATGAGGGTTGAGGTTAGAAGACTATGTTCACATTCCCACTCAATTCACCTACCATGTCTTTTTTTGTCCTATTTTGTTCAGGCTTCTACCAAGTGTTAGAATTTAGTCAAGTTGGATCATTTCAGTCCTCAATGATCAGTTCAATCATACTTTTTCAGTTTACAAGTCAGTTTTATTTGTATAGCCCAATATCACAAATTACAAATCTGCCTCAGGGGGCTTTACAGCAAGGGCCAAACTAAGTGCCCTTTTTTAACTGTAAAGCAACTACACATTTTTGAAAGCTTTAAGGAGACAGCCTGCCCAAATTTAAGAAATACAACTTGATATGTAATCAGAGCAATTTGCCATACTGCTAATAAGACCAGTTCTCTATCGTAATACTCAGGGGTAGATACATTTAGTTCAGCTATCCTTCAAAACACCCCCACAGTACACTATTTACATGGGATTATGCTGGATTTGACTCATAGTGTTTGGTGAATGGAAAATGGAGACATAGAGAACTCTTTGCTGTGTCCAACAGTTTGCAGTGCCGCGTCCTCCTTTTGTTGAAACTAGAGTGTCCTCTTGTGGCGAGACTTGGCAGGCCAAGTTCTTAAATAATGCTGGCCTAGGGGTGGGCAACTACTGTTCTTGGAAGCCAAGATACCTGCATAGTTTGTGCAAAGAAACTGCTCAATGATGTATCGATTACATCGCTTTCTTTTTCTTTTTGTTGTTGTTGTCCATATTGGTTAAAAATAGCATCAGGAAAAGTCAGTCACAAAAGAAGTGTACTGGTTGTTTGGCAAAAAAAAAAAAAAGCAAATTGGGACTCATCCATTACTGACTGCAGTGTTGCAGAAGTTCTCCTGCAAAGACACTACTTTGTATTTCTGAGCAAAATCACAGCCTTATAAAGCTCAGAACTTTGCAGCTTCTGCTGTCTTAGAACAAGAGTTCCTTACCCCTGAGCCAGCTCTTTGAGACTTTTTGTGGTTTAGTATAGTGGTGTTGTGACTGTCGAGCAAGTCTCTCTTGTGCCTTTACACTGATATATTTTTTCATAGCTTTGTACTACTTGAACTACTTAACACAAAAAGACAATTATAATGAAATTCAGCAGGTCTGGAGTAGAATGGCACAAAACTTGTTCAGGGTAACATTTAGGATTGCATTTGAAAAGAATGGCATAAACCCCCTATATTTACTATCTGCAGATAGGCAATCCTTTAACTATTTGAAGCACTCCAATAATTTCTTTACGTTTTAGTTAACACCTTAACAAACAAAGTCTATTACTTACTGTTTTACTGTGATGGTTAAATGCTCTGATAACAGCTCTAGATAGCTTAATTAAATAACAGTGCCAGCAATTTATCTAAAAGTCCAAATATTTTTCATTTTTCTACAGTTTTTGATAAATCTAAATTAAATTTCCCTCCCAGTAATGTGTGATAACTTAAATCCACCAAATCTGAAACAGTACGTTTTAATTGGTTGTGTTCTTTAATGATGATACCAATGATAGTGGTGTTTGTGAATTAATGGTGAAAAAAAATTAATAAAAGTGCCTAACATAGAAAACTATTTTTGTCTGGTGCTTTCTTTTTTTAAAAAAATCTGTTCAGAAAAGTCCTTGATAGGTTAATGCAATATACATAGCACGTTTTCATACTAAACAAGGCATGTGTCTATTATTATAACATCTACTTCTCTCCCTCTTATGGGAACAGCACAGTTCATGTGGTTTCACTTTAAGTACAATCAACCCAGGAATGAAAGTGAGGGCCTCTTTGGCACACAGTGTTCACTTTTATCTTTGAGCCTGTCGTTCTATTGATTTGTCTGTTGCTTTTTTTTTTCTCCTCACAAGATTTATTTTTCATTAAAACTTTTGGTAACGGGACACTGAGCTGTTTCCCTCAAGATGGAGACATCCAAACTATCTTAGGTCCGCGTCTCAGAGCAGATGAAATCGTGGCATGCACAGTAGCAGCGCGCTGCAAGAAGCATTCAAGAAGGAGCATGCCGTTAAACTTGCCTGTATGTTTATTTGAACATATACCTTTTTGTAAAATAGTTTTACCAAGTGTTTATGGCGAGCTTATACATCCCTTTATTACACCCTCCATATTAAACACACGCACACACAAAAATATACCCTCTAATTGATGCAAGACTTGTCCTGGACTTGATTGTTTTAAGAAAAGCCTGCTGGTTTCAAGTGGCAGTCCTCCCTCCTCCCACCCCCACCTTCCGCGGTTTTATGACGCTGTTATTTGCGGTCTGCACTGAATAAGCTGTTCTCAGCAATTATGGCAGATACAATTCAATCTGTCGAATAGATCTTTCTTTAATCTCATTTCCAGACCCCTAATCAGTCCCATACATCCATTTGGTTAACCACAGTAACCCCCCCCCCCATCCGCTCCCTGAGGGTCCCACCTCTTTCATAGTCTTCACCCTAAAACGGGCGACGTCTTGGGTAACGTTGCCCTTCCACTGTTCCTTGATCAAAAGCGTTAATGGTCAATGTGTCTGGGTGGGTGGGGGTGGGGGTCTATATAGACTACATGTATAAGATATATATTCACACATATTGAACAATATTTCATGAGTTTTTTTTTTAAATCTGTCACAGCTGTCTACTGACAAATAACTCCTCTCTCCGCCTTCACAGGACTGCTGTTAGCAATATCTCAACTCCATGGACTCTTATAGTGACATTTAAAATGTTTGATTACCTCGTTCTGTTCAGCACACGCTTAGAATATTTCTTTAAGCCTCATCACTTGATCTGTTCCCTCTTTTTCTCTCTCTCTCTCTCTCTCTCTCTCTCTCTCTCTCTCTCTCTCTCTCTCTCTCTCTCTCATTGCTTTATATGCACTAAATCCTGCTTGTTTTAAGTATTCCATTTTCACCCTTCATATCTCACCATCTACCATTGTTTCTTAAGCTTCTCCTGCCTGTAAAACTTCTTTCCTTCCTTAATTTCCTCCCTACATTTCCCTGTTTCTCTCTCTACCTCCTCTCCTTCCTGGCTAATTCCAAAGGTCAGGTCAGTCAAGAGGTTTTTGCCATCTTTGGTTCCTTGGTGTGATTACTAACAATTTCGTTGTCACTAATGGGCCATAATTCAGGCAGCCCAGCCAGGTTGTGAGGGCCACACTGGGGGCAGTGAACATGGGGCTAGGGGCCCCTCTCTTTTCATTAATCCCCAGAGGGATCGGACTACGCTTGGCCCCTTTAATGTTTTTGCAGAGTTCCAAAACACTTTGTTGCCTCAATAAAGTTCATTTATGGGATAATAACGCTCTGGAGGACACATGGTGCTGATTTGAGTTGGATGGTTTCAGCATGGCTCGCATTCCCAGTTCAAACCTCTCTCGCTCTCTCTCTCTCTTTCATTCCACCTTGTTCCTTTTTTTTCCCTCTCTGCTTCTCATCTTTCTGTTGCTCCCTGCCTCCCTCTCTCTCGCTCTGTATCCCCCTTTGCAACACTTGGCGGTGTAACTGTCTGATCCTTGGTTGACCTGGGAAAGGCACACCTGGGAGTGTGTGGCAGACGGGGTAGGAGGCACTCATTTCCCAGGATTTATTCCAGAGCTTTGGGCAAGAAAGGTGGGGGATAGCACGGTGGGGTTGGACAAGGGAAGAGGCGATCGGAGCGATGAAAACCCTAGAGCCCAAACCTTGGCAGGGGATCAAGCTTTACGTGCAATGACTACACCAGAGCTGTGCCCAATGAAGTGCCCCTATACGTTAGCCATATCAAGGATGTGGAAGTGCATGTATGGAATACATGATTTAAAGCAGATTCACGTACTTAAAAGAGGGGTTAACACACAAACACATGCAGAGATTAGAAACAGGTCCAAACTCTGCTTCCCCTCATCCCTTTTGGTAATTACATGTGGGGGTTTACGCGAGTGTTGGCCATCTTTCCTTGAAACGCAATAGGGACATTGTATACCACTGTATGCTAAATGGTTTCATCTGAGCTCAATGTTTTTCTTCTTCCCTCATTAGTACTCGGTTAACCACTAATGCTTAGTGTATCTGCTTGGCTTCTACCCTCTACCCATTGACTTACTGAGAAACAGATGGGCCCAAATCCCCCTACCTCCTTCTTCCTGTCTTTCTGTCGTCCCTCCCATCACCTCTTTTCAATAATCTCTCCCTCTCAAACGGAAAATCGACCCAGTTTTGCACGTCTGCTCGTGGCGCAACACATGAGGCCGGGTATGTGGTTTAATGGGATAAGGCTGTGGGCTGAACATTGGGTTGCTGGTGCTTGGAAACATGGCTGAGGCTACCTCTGGCTGCTCCAGTTATCTTTAAAGATGTTGGGTTTAGGCCCTAGGGCGTAAGCTAGAGCTTGTTAGTGTGGTTGGAAAAGGCTGTTTGATTCCATGATGAGAACTGGATGAGCAGTTGTGAGCCTGAAAGACTGAATATTTTGCTGGCTGTACAGAGCCACCTCATTTTTTTCAGATGCAGTCAGTACATTCTCATGATGCTTAAAAAAAAACATGGTGGATAGAAAGCTGCCTTCTTGCTGTAGTACAGCCTAATTAAAAGCAAATGACTTGCTGATTGTTAGATAATTTACCCTGGTTAAACATGTGACTCAAAAGAATACTTGGGCTAGATGTCTTGGCTTTAAGATTTTTGCAGCATTAGGTTGTTTGGAGGAGGTAATCCATCCACACCTATTCCAAATACAGTGAGAAGTACTCCAAAAGGAGACAACCATTAGCATTCTGTTGAACTACCACACCACGCTGGTTCCCTAACAGTGCCGTATCCACAACAGCAAACCATGTTTGGGTTCTACATAACCATATGTTAACCACCAGGCAAGCAGAATAATGCTGAGGTTCATGGTTCGAGCCCCAGCGTTGCCTCCAGCTCAGCTCTGTGTCACAGGGAACTCTTTCTAAGTCACTTTGGATAAAAAGAAAATATCTGCTAAACATGTAAATGTGTGCTATACAGCGGAAGATTAAATCATGGCACCAAGAGGTAAGAGAAACTGCATTATAAAGAAATACAAAATCAGAGGCATTTTGTCAAGAGAGTCAATGTAAAGGGCCATTTTGACAAGGTGAGAACAGGGCCTTAAGGTGTCTTGGCTATGCCTCCATTTTTCCTGTAATTCATTACGAAGTAGGAGACCCCACAATTGACTTCATTGTTATGATGTTGCGGTGAAACTTCCACTTCAAGGATAAAGGAAGGAAGAACACACCGTCGCAAAGGCAGACCTATGATTAAAGTGTAACTTCCTCCCCTGGTCTGAGCCTGACTCCACCCACCGCATAATTTGTAAAAATGCTAAAAAAGTGGGTGGGGAGGGGCTGAGAAGGAAGGTGGGGAGGTGAGGCGGGAGTAGCTGGGGGGCAATCAGCGAGAAGGCCCGGTACGCATCTAGAGTTGCCGCCGGTCCCCTCCACCAGCCCGCCTTCCGACACAAGGTCGGACGAATTCGACAAAAGCCGAGCAAAAATTGAGTGGAAACGGGAATAACATGCTGCGAAGATGCCCCAACCGCAGCAACACCGCAGATGGAAGGGGGAGGTGGGTCGCCCACCTCTGACTAGAGAGCATTAACTTTTTTTTTTATTATTTCATGACGTAATAAGTCTCAACCCCTTGCAAGGTCAGGGCTGGTTTAAAATGGTAGATGCCAAGGGGCATCTGGGTGGCGTGGTGGTCTATTCCGTTGCCTATACAATCCCCATGTTACTTCGGGCTTGGTCGGGTGTCCCTACAGACACAATTGGCTGTGTCTGCGGGTATGTGTCCTGGTGGCTGCACAAGCATCTCTGGTCAGTCGGGGCGCCTGTTCAGGGAGGAGGGGGAACTGGGGGGGAATAGCGTGATCGTCCCATGCACTACATCCCCCTGGCAAAACTCCTCACTGTCAGGTGAACGAAGTGGCTGGCGACTCCACATGTATCGGAGGAGGCATATGGTAGTTTGCGGCCCACCCCGGATAGGCAGAGGGGGTGGAGCAGAGACTGGGACGGCTTTGAAGAGTGGGGTAATTGGCCAGATACAATTGGGGAGAAAAAGGCGGGGGGGAATCCCAAAAACGACAGATGCCGTGTTGAACCATTTTGAACCCATGAAATGCCGATTTTTATAAATTTGGTAAGAAATGTCAGTATTAACACCAGCATTGATGTGTTTCATCCCCACACAGTCATAGTTCAAAAAACACGTTTAAGTGTTTAGGACCTCTTTTACAGATTCCTACTGTTAACTTTTTTTTTATTCTAGAAAAATGTTCACGTGGAGCATCCTGATGGTCTTCATACATTGCTTTTACTTTGTTCCATATATTAATGGGCTTTGACTTTAATTTTTATCAAGGATAAAAAAACAACCAAAAAAAAACAACCTCACAATGGAAAAATTGCGCAGTGATATAAAGGATAACAATTTTAACCTGGCAGTTCAAATATTTTTTCATTATTATTCTCAGCAATCGTCCCATTAAAATTATTACAGTATTAAGGAGCACGTATTTAATTTGCACTGTGTTGTTTACAGTTCACTATGGCTGTTAGCCAGGTTAAGACTTTCTCCGTTATCAATGCAAAATTAAATTCTACTGGTAAGTTTCGACGATAAGACTTGTATAGCAACCACCTTTGCATTTATAGAAACTGACAATATATGTGGAGAATCAAGCAATCTTGGTGTGACGGGGAAACAGTTCTGTCATGTTTCTGGTCTACATCAAGAAATGGGAACTGGTGATGCGCTGTATGTAATGGGTACATTCAAAAATCTAAAAAGAACAAGCATACATATTCTCATCTTTGATAAACATTGAAATAAAGGTCAAAATGATAGCATAAGTGGTTTTCAAAATGATTGAAAATTATGCTTTATGCTGCACTGCAATATAAATATCATGAGTACTGTAGTCTAATTCAAATTACAGGCTTGCAGTGATCTGACAAGTGATGCTAATCCTAATCCAGGTTACAGTTGTTGCGCTTTCTTAATCATCGCCACTAAATTACACGACATGGCACCATTGGATTGTTTGAAATTAACCACAATAAGGGTATAATCAATTGCAGTTCAAATCGAACAACACGAAAAGTGCTTGAGGAATGACATCGCACTTGACATTGAATAAAAGGCTCAATAAAATGAATTGGTAACATTTTCCATTCAGGGAAAAATGGCTTTGGTTGGTGGGACATTGCTGAATGAAATGAAACCGTCTATGCAACAGCCTCTGACGGTCGTATGGCAGAAATTCACATTTCAGTTTTGCCTGGTCTTTTCTTACTTAATAACTACCTTGAATTAGGTTTCACCTTAGATAAAAGAGGCCATAATAAAGATATCTGGTGAAGATATAGAAGCTCGGGGGAATTCGATTTCCCCCAGGAAAGCGGCAAGATCACAATAAGGTCAAAAGGTCAAAAACAGACGTATCCTGTCTCAACCGAAGCTTTAATTGCCGGCTTCTCGTCGAGTGGGTACATAAAAGTCCACCGAGTCTATATCCAAAGTCAACCTTGCATGCTGGGAATTGTTATTGTGGCTGGGAATAATTTATACAAGGGATTATTGTCACACAATCTAATTGGAAACATAAAAGCAACCTTTTTTCCCCCCCTCTGGGCAGGAATTCACAAGATGTAACCAGGCTGTAAAATGGAGACGACATCTGTATTCATTTTTTTCCCTTTCTCATGACAGACAGCCACATTTGGTAATCCTTTGTCAACATTGTTTATAATCAAGAGCTCTTGAGGGTAAAAATGTGCCAAATGAATGTTTGGGTCATCTGCTTTTAATGTCGAAGTGGTGTACTCCTTCTCGGCAAGGGTGTATGTGTGTGTACACGGGTGTGTGTGAATGTCTGCAAATGTGCAAGCATGCAGTGTATGTCTAGAAAGATAAGACTCAAGGTCTGTGTGTGTTCCCTGTGTATCCTTTTCCCCTAGAAGTGCATCATCTTTCACTTTTGTGGGTCTGTGGCGAAAGAATAGCCTTGTCAATGTGGCAATACCTGTTTAAGTCTCCTCAATGGATAGGCTCAATTTTTTTTTTTTAACCCAGTCTATTAAACTGTTGTCAGGCATCATTTAGAATCACAAAAAACTTCACTGATCGCTTCAGTATTGAGAAAAACAAACCACTGCTGACTTCTTTCACAGGGCTTTAACACGGTCAAATGGGACAATCATTTAAGCTTTCAAAAACATCTTTTTTTGGTGTTTCTTTTGTTGTTTATTTATCTGTAACAGCATACAGTATACATCAGAGGGGAACCCTTAGGGACTTCTAGGACTTCAGAGAAGACCCATCATATCAACATTTTAAATGCTATATTTAAAATCTTTCATTTAATAATAATTCTCCCTTCTAATTCTAGCCCTAGTTTCCATCAAGTTTGCTTCAGTAATGAAAGGGTTACTGCCCTGAAACCATGAAAATCGAGTTATCCAATCAGATTTTGTTGCTGTCTCTTGGCAGAGAAAGGGTTAGCTGGTTGGCTCACTCATTGGTTAGGACTGCTAGAAGTCCTTGTGCTTGTGTGTTTATTTAGAAAGTGACAGGTGAATCAGCCACTTCTATTTTGCTGTTGTAGTGGCTGGGGCAAAAAAAAATATCGCCCTAGAAGTCCAGACCTATCCAGACGAGGGCTCACTCATATAAAAGAATGATGTGCGGTTGCTGAGGCATTACTTGTGATTGACCGACTTTCACACTGGCGATCCAAATGATGAGACACGTGCTCTTAAGCGGATCTGCAGGAGACGTAAATGGCGAAAATCAAAATTGGAAGCTTTTTACCTATCGTGGCACAAGTGTTTATTGAAATACAAGCACGCTTTATCTACTGCAAAAACATTGTATCTCTCTCACTTAATAAATATTAATAAACATAACCCCAGATTTCTCTTTGACACTGTATCTAAACTTACTAAAAACAGTCGTCTATTAGCTGCTGACCATTCACAGCCCATGAATTTCTAGATTGTTTCTGCAATAAGGTTGATGAGATCTTAAACAAAATTAGCTCTTCAACTCCATCTACTCCTGCAGATCCTGTCATACTAAATTCAAATCTACACAATAAGTCACTGACAGTTCCAGTTATTACAGCTTTTGAGACTATCTCTCTTGATACTTTGAAAAGTTTGTGTCAGCTTCTAAACCAACTGCTTGACTACTTGATCCCTTACCAGCAAAACTTTTTAAAGACCTCTGGCCTTTTCTTGGACCTACTATGCTAGACATCGTTAATTTATCTCTTACTACTGGCATTGTTCCCAGCACTTTTAAGACCGCTGTGGTTAAACCTCTACTTAAAAAACCGCACCTTGATCCAGGGTCTCTTAATAACTATCGGCCAGTCTCTAATCTTTCATTCTTCTCTTAAGTACTAGAGAGAGTTGTGTATCAACAACTTTTGACCCATATAAAAGAAAACCATCTATATGAACCTTTTCAGTCGGCTTTCAGGCCCTGTCACTCCACTGAAACTGCTCTGACCAGAGTGGTAAATGATCTTTTACTGGCTATCGACTCTGATTCCACTTCTGTGCTTCTACTACTGGACCTCAGTGCAGCCTTTTACACCATTGATCACTGTAAGCTTTTAGATAGATTAAATTGTAATTTTGGTGTCTCTGGCTTAGCTCTCTCTTGGCTTAAGTCCTACTTATCTGGAAGAACACATTGTGTCTGCTATAATAATATTATATCAAAATTTTCTGATGTTAAATATGGTGCGCCTCAGGGCTCAGTTCTTGGCCCTCTACTTTTCTCTCTTTACATTACACCTCTTGGCCAAATTATACGCAGTTATGGAATAAATTTCCATTGCTATGCTGATGATACTCAGTTGTATGTGCCTATAAGGGCTGATGATCATACTCAAATCACTAACTTCGAGGCCTGCTTGGCTACTGTGAAAAACTGGATGTCACTTAACTTTCTGCTTTTAAATTCAGATAAAACCGAGACGCTAGTCATTGGCCCTGCTAGACACAGACACAAATTTGATCAAGTAACGATAACAATCGACAACTCTGTGGTTTCACAAAGTGTGGCAGCCAAAAATCTTGGTGTTATGTTTGATCCCAGCCTTTCCTTTGATAAGCACATTAAAGAAATCACCAAGACTGCCTTTTTTCACTTACATAACATAGCTAAAATTCGGTCTTTTCTCTCCATGGCTGACGCAGAGATTCTGATACATGCATTTGTTTCATCCAGACTTGATTACTGTAATGTTCTGTTCTCAGGTCTGCCACATTCTAGTACTAAAAGTCTTCATCTGGTTCAGAATGCTGCTGCTAGAATCCTAACTAAAACTAGGAAATTTGACCATATTACACCAATTCTTGCCTCCCTTCATTGGCTTCCTATCCATGTCAGATCAGAATACAAGGTGCTTCTGCTGACTTCTAAAATCCTAAATGGGCTTGCCCCATCCTACCTGTCTGATCTCCTTAAACCTTACATGCCATCTCGAGCTCTTCGTTCTCAAAATACAGGGCTCCTGTGTGTACCCAAAGTTAAAAAGAAGTCAGCTGGTGGCAGGGCCTTTTCCTATCAGGCTCCATTGTTGTGGAATAACCTGCCTGCTGCCATCAGACAATCAGAGTCTGTTGAGTCCTTTAAATCCAAACTTAAAACTCATCTTTTTGCCTTAGCTTACAATAAGTTGCCTTTAAATTGAGTGCTTCACAACCTGTACTGGACCGCAGGTTGGTTTTCTGTCTCAATAAATTTACCAACCACTGTTCTGCCGACGAGATTATCGAGTATAGATTACAGAGTATAGATTATGACTAATTGATGACTTAATCGATTATGGCTAATGACTATTGCAAACTGTTCTCTTCTCTAACATGTCTTTCTCTCTCTCTGAATGATGTCTTCTCCTTTCTCTTTTTCTGTGTTTGAATGGTGTCATGTGAGTCTCTCTTGCATGCATGTGCAGTCGGTTCTCCTCCCAGGTCTCCGTGGTGATGGTGGTCGCCATTTGGATGCTGACTGCCCTTCCACTCCTCAAATAGGTTTTTCTTTTTTTACATGATGACGCTGGTCGTGTGGCTTGGGTCCTGGACTATTCCGGTGGCGTCTGGACACTGCTTGGCATCCTGGGCATCATGTTCTTCAATAAATTTTATGTCCATTCTAATTCTGTTATCTTCTTTCAATGTTGTATTATGTAAATTGCGTGAACACAACATCCATTGCACGTTGTTCGTCTTGGGAGAGAGATCCCTCCTCTGTTGCTCTCCCTGAGGTTTCTTCCCATTTTTTTTCTCCCTGTTAAAGGGTTTTTTAGGGATTTGTTCCTTATCCGATGAGAGGGTCTAAGGACAGGATGTTGTGTTGCTGTTAAGTCCACTGAGGCAAATTTGTAATTTGTGATATTGGGCTATACAAATAAAATTGATTTGATTTGATTTACTGATTCGCTTAAACCAATCAAACCGCACATCACTGATGTTAGTCTGTGTATCAGACAAGTGCGATGAAGTTTAGTTTAGTTAGAGAAAGAAGTTAAAAGATGAAGCATGGCTACAGGAGGAGACGAGAGCAACATTGTAGCTAGCTTTTTAGCGTTACCCTTCTCAAGATGTGCTTTCGGGGAAAAGCAACAAGTGGTTGGAAATGGAAGGCCAACTCCCGCTCTTGTCTTGCCTATGCTTCATCACCTCACCTGTCTGGTGTTGACCATCCCCGTATCCACCTCTTCAGTTGAGCGGTCTTTCTCGGCCCTGAAGCGCATCAAGACGCACACCCAAAACACAACGGGACAGGATTGACTGGGAGCTTGGGCACTGATGTCCATAGAAAAAGGTCTTCTGATGGAACTTAAATCCAAGGACAAACTGCATGATGCTGCCATTGCCCACTTCACATAGAAAGACCAAAGGATGGACTTTACATTCAAGTAGCCTAATAAGGTCAGCTGCCCAATTTTATTTTACTCCAAAGCTGGCGTGTTCCTTTTACATATTGTAATGGCTATTCATAGCTGGTTAATACCACACTTTGCTCATGTAACGTTAGGCCTACTATACTCAATATTATGGCGTAAGGTTTGACATATTTTGCATATGATTGTATTGCGACTTTGCTCATGGCATATTCTGCATGTGAAGGTTAATTCTATTATTTTTATTCTTTGCTCATGAATTGCTTTGACTTGGTCTGGTCGGATTGTAAAGATGAGGTTTTATGACGCTGCATGCTCGCGCTATCCATAGTGATGTTGTAGGCCAGAAGCGGAGGCCATGTCATTTTCATTTTCATTGTTTTCCAAGTATGGAGAGAGACAAAGGCTATTTGATATCCAATGGATTTGATTTTGGTGGATCTTGAGGCACTGAGTTACTGGTGGTGTGTGTGTGTGTGTGGTTGAGCTGTGTGTGTCGGAGGTTTTCACCTGTGGTGCTGCGATGGGTGCACTTTGTGTGTGTGTGTGTGTGTGTTAGAGCTGTGTATCAGAGCTGTTCACATATTAAAAAATACCCCAAAAATTTGGCTGATGACAATATCATTGCACCGTTGAGGGCCCACTGCCAGACCCAATGGTTCGCTACTGGTATACATAGTAAAACATCTCTGACATAGGAACATTGTTAACAAATATTTATTAGTCTTTGAAGAAGACCATATAGGTATATTGATGAAATATTGTGCCTTATTAAGTGACCTTTATTATTTTAAAAAAGGGGTTCACCTCATGTTGTAATGGATAGTGCCACGCAATTGTTACGAAACTAAAATAGTCTGAAAAATGTCCCATTGGACCGAAAGCTTGTTTGTCCAACAGCTCGTTATCCCGATTACAAAAGCCCACTGCTCTGAAAATAGTTGATACAGACAATACAGTTCAGTCACTGCCGGTGTTACACCAAAATCTGTGACCCGTCACATTATGTGACCCTGCTAATCCAAATGTTGACCACATCAAACCCATGTCAAAAATTAACCGTCTCCAACAGAATACCTAATCTTGACCACTTCTAATTTTATGCCTGAATTTAACTGCTTTGAGACTGCCGTATCCTGTATGAAATAGTGTGTTTTAAAAGCATGGTCACATTATCTGACGGATGACAGACTTCGATGTAAGACTCGACTTGTCCAGTGTTGTTGCGAATCGTTTATCTAAACTGGCCAGTGATAAATACATGAACGTTGATTTCTTGTGAAGTAGAGATGACATTCTCAAGTGCTTTCAATATTGCAACTCCTATTAATGTGAATTAGAAGTAAATGGTATCTTTGCATTTGCACATCAAAATATGCTAAGATATTAAGGGCAAAAAAACTGCAGGGAGAGTGTGTATTTCTGGAACAACGGGTCTTTGGAGCATACGCAGAAGAGCTAACGCGTCAGGACTCCACAGTCTACACCATCTACAGGGCAGTGGCCACTCTTTCAAGGATGAGGATGTGCACATCCTTTATAGGGAGAAACACTGGTTTGAACGGGGAGTCCAAGAGACTATCTATGTAAAGAGGGAATGACCATCCCTGAACCGGGGGGGGGGGGGTAAGAGTACATCTGTGGCCATCTGACAATGCTGTGATTGCAACCATTCCAAAATCCTCTGTGAATAGTACACATGGCAATTGTAACTCTAGTTAATTGTCACACTTATTTGCATATGAAACCGATCGTTGGTTTCGGTCATTATGCCACTGTATTGTTTGTAAGGGTGGGGATACCTGAAGTCAGTTTAGACTGAAGCGGTCACTTAGATGAATGATGAAACATATTTGTCAATAAATGTGTGCAGATGAACTGATTCAACTTTGACCTTGGAGCAGTGGGTTTTTGTTTTTGGGATAACGGGCTATCACACAAATGGGCTTTTGGCCCAATGGGACATTTTCTGACTTGGGGCTCCAGAATAATGGGCCATTGGAACAGTGGGCAGTTCCCTAATTGGTGGCGGAGTATGACATGTATGCGGTAGGAAACTATGAAATCAATGTGACTTCCCCTTTTGCTTATCTTGAATCGGGAGAAAATGGCCAGACTAAACAAGCGAGTCACTGTTGGTCCTAAGTGTCACCTCTGTCTTGTACCTCTGTTGAAACCAGCTAATCATTTCTGATTTAGTGATCCATGTAAACATCTAGCTTTGCAAAGCCGGCTCACAAATTTTCCTTCGCAAGGCTCAGTCAGGTGGAAAAGTGACAAATGGGTGGGGGGCTCAGATCCCGGAAGTAAGTCCCATTCGTTATTCCGATACACCAGACTGGCAATACGTCATCCAGATTAGGCTCTCATCACCACCACGCCCTTTTTTCGGGGAAAACAAATCCTGCATCCTGCATAGATGGCAACAGCATAAATACTTTAAACATCCATCCATCCATTATCAAAACTGCTTATCGTTACTCAGGGTCGTGGGAGCCTATTCCAGCAGTCACTGGGCGGCAGGTGGGGAGACACCCTGGACAGGCTGTTAGACCATCACAGGGCCGACATATTCACACCTAGGGACAACTTAGTACGGCCGATTCACCTGACCTACATGTCTTTGGACTGTGGGAGGAAACCGGAGCACCCAGAGGAAACCCATGCAGACACGGGGAGAACATGCAAACTCCACACAGAGGATGACCCAGGACGACCCCCAAGGTTGGACTACCCTGGGGCTCGAACCCAGGACCTTCTTGCTCTGAGGCGATCGCGCTAATCACTGCACCACCGTGCACTTTAAACAAACTCGTTTAAATTAGCAATGCTATGCCAAAGAGTTGCCGTGTAGTTGGTTGAACTAACAATACATTCAAAAATGCTGATCTCCGATTTGTGCCCCTGCCATGTCCTAAAAAAGATCCTGATAGAAGGGCTTTATAGCTCCAAGCTATATGATGGGAAGCCAACGGAAAGCTATGGGACCCTGCATCTCCAAACACTTAACCAGATCCCTAAATCAGAAAGAGAAAGCTGGCATTGATGAAAGTAAAAGGGACATTTTAATGGCTCTGGACACAGTTGGGATGGAATTACTGAGAAGAACACAGAAGAACACAAGTGCACGAATGAGAGGACTTCTGGTCACTAAGGTAGGCTTGTGTGTTAGCCGCTGCGCCGCTCATTTGCCAGTGTGTGAAATGAGTCACCTGTGTTATTTGTTAAGCATAGCTTAGCTTATTTTAGGGGTGCAAAGACAAACCATTTTTACTTCCATGAATTTAATATTTACAGCTGTAGCCTAATGTTGGTAGCACAGATGTCAGCCACAGCGCATATTGTAAAGGTGAGACAGTGGCAGCGAACCTGTGCGCGGTCATCCGCTTTGCTGAATTGTATAAAAATTCATAGCCTCCTCTATCCTACATTATATAAGGAATAGGTTGCAGTGGGGCCCGGGTTCTTTGTAGGCTACTAACAGTTACTGGTTGGGACTCAGGCTAGACTGACCGGGCTAATGTATAGGCTATAATGTAGCTAGATCAGTTGTCAGAGCACAGTGCTATTGCTAGCTGACATACTATTTGTAGAGCAGGACTAAGAAGTAAATATTTCACTGGTAATTTGTTACCTGGAGACTCAATAAGGTAAAAATAGATGTCTGGCTAGCACACCTCCGACCATTGAGTGGGGTTATTGCACCAGATTGATGCTCAAGAGATTGAGGGGACATGACTGAAGCTGGATCAAATGAATCTTTGTTGAGGGTGTCCAGGTTGTGTAGTGGTCTATTCCGTTGCCTACCAACACGGGGATCATTGGTTTGAATTCCCGTGTTACCTCTGGCTTGGTCAGGCGTCCCTACAGACACAACTGGCTGTGTGCGGGTGGGAAGCCGGATGTGGGTATGTGTCCTGGTCGCTGCACTAACGCCTCCTCTGTTTGGTCGGGGTGCCTGTTCAGGGGGGAGGGGGAACTGGAGGGAATAGCGTGATCCTCCCACATGCTACATCCCCCTGGCAAAGCTCCTCACTGTCAGGTGAAAAGTGGCTGGCGACTCCACGTGTATCGGAGGAGGCATGTGGTAGTCTGCAGCCCTCCCTGGGTCGGTAGAGGGAGTGAAGCAGCGACCGGGAAGGCTCGGAAGAGTGAGGTAATTGGCCAAGTACAATTGGGGAGAAAAATCGGGAAAAATCCCCCCCCCCAAAAAAAAAAACAAAAAATCTTTGTTGTATCTTGTGCATTCTATGACAGGCAGAGTGGACACGTATTTACTTGATAGTGTATTTGGTTCATTTATAAACTAATTTAACTTGTGGTTTTCTATTGGTTTTGTTTTGTACTGCTATTATACATTAAAGCCTATGGCGAATGTCGTTTGTTTTCCCCCAAAAGGGGCAGGGACGTGCTGCAAGCCAAAGTTCCCAGATGTGCCAGTCTGATGTATAGACAATGTCACATGACTGGCTCAACAGTCGGATGGTCACAAAACTCCCCCGAGTAAGGGGCCATTCAGATATTGCGTATAAAATTGCGTGGAAAATGCCAGTCGTGCTGCTTTCATCCTTTTATCCAAGGTGCTTGCACTACTGTTGTGTCTGCCGTTCCTAAGAAACCAAAAGCTGCATGCTGCAATGACATAAGTTGCAGGACATGAAATCCGACAATTGGTCCAAATCACAAGCAGTCTGTTGATTTGGCCGTTTCATGTGCAAAAGTTGTGGTAATTTAGCAGTAAGCCTTACTGACTAAACTAACGGTAGGTAGAACGAGTAGGATTCGTCGGTTGCAGTTTGTAAACATAACATTCAAAGTTGGCCCCTCCCCCCCGGCTCAATGACATCGGAAGGATGCGCCCTGACCGCAGTTGCCAGAACACATCCCAGTCAGTGTACAGGCCAACCCCAGATTCACTCTCGTTTTGCAACAAGTTTTGTCCACTTGGCATTTTGCCTCGCTATATTTGCGTCGTTTCGGGGTTGTGTCCACCATTGTCATAGTGTCCTCTTGGATGGGTGCTTACTAAAGAGGCTACAGGCCTTCATCAGAGCATGCTCTGATGAAGGCCTGTAGCTCTGAAACGTTAGCATGTTTAGCTGGCCAAAACAAATTGGTGAAAATGAGGCACTGTCCCTGTCCTTTTTCAAATTGGTGAGTGCTACCCTACATCCTTGGATGCGGCTTTTGAAGTATGTTTTTTGGGTTTAGCGCCACAGTAAGAGTTTCTTTTTGGGAAGGCACATCCAACTCCTCCATGAGAACAGAAACACTTGGTGTAGCTGAGCCTTTACAGTTACAAAACAGTGATATTTTAAAGTGTGGTTAATAGTGGAATCGGTTAGTCACTGCATCCCTAGTGCTTACGATCTTGATCTGGCACCTGGTTGCTATGTTTTTATAGAACAGAATAGAATAGAATAGAACTTTGTCAATGTACAGGTACAACGAAATTTGAAAGTGCAGTTCTTATCAGTGCAAAGATCAGTATAAAGAGAAAAACATAAAACACACACACATTAATTTCTACATTCTACTGGACACCAACATATTGCACAAAAAGTCAGGCATCAAGACTTAGCAGCATTTAGTGCGGTTATGGCTCGGGGATAGAAGCTGTTCTTTAATCTGTTTGCCCGAGCTCTTATTGTCCTGTAACGTCTGCCCTAGGGCAGCAGTTCAAACAGATGGTGTCCTGGGTGGGATGGGTCCTTGAGGATGCCATGGGCTTTTTTTGAGGCAGTGGGAACTGTATAGGTCTTCCAGGGAGGGGAGTGGGCATCCGATAATCTTCTGGGCGGTGGTGCTGACCCTAAGGAGCGCTTTCCTCTCTGCTACTGTGCAACTAGCAAACCAGACACAGATGCAGTAGGTCAGTATGCTCTCTATGGAGCAGCAGTAGAAGGACACAAGCAGTGAAGTGGTAAGGTGGTTCTTCCTGAGGATCCTAAAGTCTCTGCTTTGCCTTCTTAACCAACGCTGTGATGATAACGCTCCAGGTCAGGCCCTCCTCTATGTGTATGCCCAGAAACCCTAAGTCCGAGACACTCTCCACACAGTCCCCGCCGATGAAAAGGGAATGATTGTCCATTTTGTTCCTCCTGTAGTCTATAATCAGCTCCTTTGTCTTGGAGGTGTTGAGGATCAGGTTATTTTCCCTGCACCACACTGACAGCCACTCCACCTCGTCCCAGTATGCAGTAGTGTCGTCTGCAAACTTGACGATGGTGTAGCTGGAGTGAGTGGGGGGTGTAGTCGTGTGTGTACAGGGTGTAGAGTAGGGGGCTTAGCACACAGCCCTGTGGGGAGCCGGTGCTGAGGCTGAGGGCTGAGGAGATGTGGGGGCTTACTCTGACCCTCTGTGGGCGCTCAGACAGGAAGTCCTTAATCCAGAGGCAGATGGAATAAGCAAGGCCCAGTTCTGTCAGTTTGGTCACCAGTCTGTGGGGGAGGATGGTGTTGAATGCAGAGCTGAAGTCCACAAAGAGCAGCCTGGCGTAGCTCCCCTGCTGCTCTAGGTGGGTCAGGGCGGTGTGGAGAGATGTAGCTATAGCGTCCTCTGTGGACCTATTTGCTCTGTAGGCTAACTGGTGTGTGTCGAAAGTGGGTGGGAGGCTTGACACGATGTGACTCCGAACCAGTTTCTCAAAGCACTTCATTATGACAGGTGTGAGTGCCACAGATCGGTAGTCATTCAGGCTGTTGACAGTGGACTTTTTTGGCAGTGGGACTATGGTGGATGACTTCAGACAGGGTGGGATGGTGGACTGGTGGAAGATCTTGGTGAAGACCCCCGCCAGTTGGTCCGCAGATTCCTTCAGCACCCTTCCAGGGGCGCCATCGGGACCCGCAGCCTTCCTCATGTTCACCGCCCTAAGTGTGCGCCCCCCCTCATGCTCCTCCACCATGAGAATGAGGCTGCTGTATGCTGGTGGATGGAACGTGGCTGCCTCTGGTGGCTTCTCCTCGAAGCGGGGAAAGAAGATGTTAAGCTCCTCTGCCAGTGAGGTGTCATTGTTAGTAGTTGTGAGGTTGCTGGATTTGTAGCTGGTAATGTGCTTAACCCCCTGCCACACCTGCCTTAAGTTGTTGCTGTTGAAGTGGTCCTCAATTTTATTTTTGTAAGCTGCCTTGGCCTCTCTGATGCCTCTTTTCAGGTTGGCTCTGGCAGCACTGTATTTTGCCCCATCACCAGACCTGAGAGCAGTGTTACTGTCCCTCAGCAGGCTCTGGACCTCTTTTGTCATCCAGGGCTTCTGGTTGGGATAAACCTGGATTTGCTTGCCCACGGTAACAGTGTCCATGCAGTTCTTGATATAGCACAGGACAGTTGTGGTATACTCCTCCAGGTCCTGATGTTCAAAAATATCCCAGTTAGTTCTTTCAAAGCAGTCCTGCAGCTGATGAGAGGCACCTTCAGGCCATGTTTTAACAGTCTTAGTTGTGGTAAGAGCACTTTTCCTGAGGGGGTGTATGCAGGGATTAGGAGGAGGGACACATTGTCAGACTGGCCCAGGTGTGGTAGTGGTTTAGCCCTGTAGCCCTGTTTGATGTTGGAGTAGACCTTGTCCAGTGTATTTGCTCCCCTAGTAGCACACTTAATCTGCTGATGGAATTTAGGGAGCACTGCTTTTAAATCAGCATGTTTAAAGTCCCCCGCTATGATGTGAACAGCCTCAGGATACATGCTCTGGTTGTTGCTAATGGTGTTATGTAAATGTCCAAGAGCCGAGCTAGCATTAGCATCTGGTGGAATATACACAGCAGTTATCATGACCACAGTAAACTCCCCGGGAAGATATATGGGCCTGCATTTAACATTCACGTACTCCAGGTCTGGGGAGAAGTAGCTGTCTACAGTCTTTGTGTTGGTACACCAGCTGTTGTTTACATAGATGCATAGCCCCCCTCCGTTGGTCTTACCGGAGTCTCTAGTCCTGTCCTGATGGTGTATTGTGCGGCCTGCTAGCTCAATAGCTGTATCCGGTATGAATGAATGAAGCCAGGTCTCTGATGGTCTTGTCCATTGCAACCTGTAACTTCAGTTCGTCCATCTTATTTGAGAGGGATCTAGCGTTGGTTAGGAAAATACTAGGAAGCAGCGGCTTGTGTGGCTGCCTCCTTAGGCTGACCAACACGCTGGCTCTACAGCCTCGCTTTTGCCTCCTGTCCCTGCGTTGCCTCCGCCCCCCGCCAGCTGGGATGGTAAACCACGGAGAACCCGGACTCCTGGCTATGTATGTTGTGGGAGCAGAGAAACTCTGCAGTAACAGACTGCTCGTTCTGTAGTCCTATCTTTAGGAGATCGAATTGGCTGTAGATGTTGTTCGCCCAGCAGAATGTCGTCAAGACAAGCAACAAAACATACAAAGACAGCCATAAAATGCACCGAAAAGAATAGCACTGAGCCGCTGTGCCTATGCGCACCGCCATTTTGCCGACGACGTCTTGCTATCTTGCCGACAACATGACGGTCCGGCCGGGCTGCCCCCCAAATTCGCTGCATTGGTGTCAGAAGTGGGATCCCCGGCTGTGACGGTCCGGCCGGGGAAGCCTTTCCTGAAGGAAGGGGGCAATGTAACGATCACAGATGAATAGGCTCGATAGCCCTTGGCTAAAGGGTCGGACCGTTTAGTCAACTGGTTAACGCTGTCGCCCGCGGTGCGGAATACACGATTTCGCGCCCCGGCTGTGACAGTCCGGCCGGGGAAGCCCTTCCCGAAGGAAGGGAGCAATGAATGATCACGGATGAATAGGCTCGGTAGCCTTTGGCTAACGGGTCGGACCATTTAGTCGACTGGTTAACGCTGTCGCCCGCAGTGCGGAATACATGAGTTCACGTCCAAGCTGTGACGGTCCGGCCGGGCTGCCCCCCGAATTCGCTACATTGGTGTCAGAAGTGGGATCCCTGGCTGTGACGGTCCGGCCGGGGACGCCCTATCCCGAAGGAGGGGGGTAGTGTAACGTACACGATTAAGTAGACATGTTAGCCCTTGGCTAACGGGTCGGACCCTTTTGTCGACTGGTTAACGTTGCCGCCTGCGGTATTGGGAATACACGAATTCGCGTCCCGGCTGTGACAACCCGGCCCTGTGCTACACCCTGTGCCCCCCCGAGTCCGGCCGGGCTGCCCCCCGAATATTTATAGAGTCCCCCTGCACAAAGGTTAATGCCCAGAAATATCCTGTACACAGCAAAATGGGAAAAATAAGAAAATACAGGCAGAGGACAGGGCCTCTGCTGATAGCGGGTCATAAGTGATGATTGATACTTTTCCTGGATCGCCACCTTGCCGTGGTAGAGAAGCTTACACGTACCAATGATCCCCAGAGCTATGCCGTCCATAGCTTGGCTCTTGGTAGGGTCATCCAAGACAGACAGGTCAAGGGAGAGGTTCCAGACTAAGCGCGATCCAACAAAGACTTCAACGAGGGGACTGGTGGAAGATGTCTCCAGGCCACAACGGCATTGAAGGCAGATGAAGGCTGCAACAGAGGGTGGTCCCCAATCGTCTTGATTCTTCATGCCATTGACCTCTGGCCACCCCCTGCAATGGTGGCTGCAGGCGCATCAGCCACTCCATATGAATAGCTGTCACATGCAGGTGTCCTCCCATTATGTGGCTCCAGGATCGGCCTCTACGCCCACTTGGGGACCCAGAGGGAGGACAGTCATACTCGACCCCAAGTGGCCACCGAGGATGAAGTGAGAGGGGTTTTTTTTGTATTAGTGGATACATTGATTTTTAGGGAAAATCCTACTCGTTCTATCTTTAACTAAGAACATTTTAAAACAAAAGATAAATGGATTCCCAGTACCGTAAATCCCTCACAGTAACTTTAATGCTTGATTTGTCCTTGAATGGAAAGGGTGAAGTAAGTCCTGTAGAGCTGATTATAGTTAATTCTTTTCATATGACCTACGGTGCGCTTCTTGCATTGGATAAAGCTGAGATTTTTCCATCTCAGTGCTCCACGGATGCACCCCCCAAAAAAAGCAACTGTGTCACAATGAACGTGCACCACGACAGCATTGCTTTCGGTTGTGCATCTCCATTGAAAATAATGAATTTGTGCACACAAAAGATGCAAAATCTGAATCGCTCCTAACAGCATTGAGAGTTACTGGGTCATAAATTGAAGCATAAACTGGAACAGCACTCTTTGATGCCAGTCCATATGGCTGAACACTTGGCACAGAGAATTAGCTAGCTAAATCAACTCAATTAAACTCAAGTCACCTTACTAGTAAACTAACTAACTGAGCTAATTTGAAAGTTAGTAGATATGTCATTTATTTATAGACGCTTTCTTTCAATATATTCAGAAGATATATTTGGTATGGCAGCATGGTGACGCAGTGGTTAGCGTGGTCGCCTCACAGCAAGATGGTCTTGGGTTCGAGCCCCGGGGTTGTCCAACCTTGGTGGGTCATCCCAGGGCGTCCTTTGTGTGGAGTTTACATGTTCTCCCCGTGTCTGCGTGGGTTTCCTCCGGGGGCTCCGGTTTCCTCCCACAGTCCAAAGACATGTAGGTCAGGTGAATTGGCCATACTAAATTGTCCCTAGGTATGAATGTGTCTGTGTGTGTGTGTGAGTGTGTGGGCTCTGTGTGATGGCCTGGCGGCCTGTCTAGGGTGGCTCCCTGCCTGCCGCCCAATGACTGTTGGGATAGGCTCCAGCATCCCCGCGACCCTGAAAGCAGGATAAGCGGTTCGGATAATGGATAGATGGATGGATATTTTGGTATGTTGCTATAGCCTATAAGTCAAGTCAAGTCAATTTTATTTGCCCAATATCACAAATTACAAATTTGCCTCAAGGGGCTTTACAGCAACACAACATCCTGTACTTAGACCCTTGCATCGGATAAGGAACAACTCCCTAAAAAAAAACCCTTATACAGTTGTACCAGCAGAGACACAGTAGTGCACCGAAGCCGTTTCCATGGTTACCACATTAGAGCGCACGGTGTTTACTCGCGGAGTGCTTGTGTGCCTTTCTATTCACAAGGAGTGCACCGAGACCCCGCAGATCCAAGCGTGTATGCAGGCAGAGTGTCGCTTAACATCTGAAAAGACCATTAAACATCAGAAGTAGCTAACAAAAAAACTACTGCTTTGAAAAAATTGTTGGTTCCTTGTTAAGGAAAAAAAAAAGGGGTACAAGACTGCAAAACAGATAAGTCAACGTATATGGGGCGCCATTTGTAAAAAGTTGCACCTTCTGTTTTCCTGCTCAGTTTTTGCACATTTAGCATTGCCAAATGTAATAAAATGCAATGCAATTTTCAACTCACTTTTTTAAACATTTAGTGAGAAATTCATGTAAAATATTGTGATATCTTTTCAAAAGTAATGAAACTAATAAGACAACATTAAAGCAAAATTATAAATAATATTTTATGTAAATATAAATGCTATGTGTAAATGTTGAATATAAATGTGAATGTTAAATAAAAATGTCAAATATAAATTTAAATGTTAAATATAAATTAAAATTTTAAACCTAAATGTAAATGTTAAATATACATGTAAATAAATATAAATATTTAAACCTATACATGTAAATGTTAAATATAAATATAAATGTCAAAAATAAATGTTTAATCTAAAAGTACAAAAATATGCTAATTGACCACGACCCCTTATGTGTGACCTCAGTTTTTGTTTTTTCCATGGAGAAGGGTGGTCTCAGCCGCATCCGGCCAAAGCTGTGAACACCATTAACAGCATCTTAGCCTTAGCCTCAAAATGGCTAGTCCGGGCGAATTAGCTGAAGTTATTGAAAGAGCAGTTGCAGCTGGGTTAGCGCTGCTCTACAGGTTCAACCTGACACAGGCATGGCGACATCATCACCAGACACAGCTACTGCATAACTGTCATTGATAATTTCGAAATTATGAGTTTAAAATGGAAGGGTCTCAATGTTGTCTCAATAAAATGTTCCTGATTCCTGATTAATGTAGATAGCTAGTAGATAGTATCATGTGTTGTTTTAGCTACCATTGGCTAGCTAGTCTATTTTCTGACCATCCTTGTACGAAGTAGATAGACCAATTTATGGATTCAAGGTTGTGAAAAACTTTAGAATTTTGCCTAAGACATGTCTGTCAGATAGTTAGGAAAGAGTCTGGCTGCAGACCCCCACAAGGTGGATATTGTCTCCCGCTTGTGCGCTGTGCCAGTGGGAAGGAAGCTGGAAGGTTGTAGCTAAAGTGCAGCAAAAATAACATAAGTTTAGCTCACTTTGTAGCAACACCATCTTGAATATGCTTGTTTATTTAGTGACATTTGTTGGTGTTTCAGTTACAGGCAAGTTTGCATTATCAATTCACGTTTATTTCCTCATTAACACTTTGTTCCTTTTCAAGTACCTTCAATAAGTGTCCGCGATTTCTCCTGTATGTTGCCCCTTCTTGTGTTTGCACCTCATAAGATCTTGGAGCTACATTCTGCAGTACCCTAGCTTCTAGGCTCCAGTATTTTCCATCATGCAATTTGACCCTATCATTTGGTTTCAGCTCGCTCAGTTCTTTCAACCCTCTGTCATAATTTATTTTTTGTTTCAGTTTGTCCTTTTGTTTTCTCCCAACTAACCCTTTGTCAAGTACAAATTCACTTTCTAGTAATGTGGCTCCGGGTTTTTAACTGTCTGCTGAACAGCAGTTCAGCTGGTGACCGCCCGTGTGACAGTGGAGTTGAACTGTAGTTCAGTAGTGCTAAATAAGGATCGGTTTTAGAATCAACAGCTTTCTTGATTAGCAATGTCACAATTTTCACTTCATTTTCAATGAGACCATTTAGACAATGGATACTTTGGACTCAAAGTCACATGTTTGAACTCATAGGTCTTTGCAAAGTTGCGGAACTCCTCACAGCTGAACTGTGGTCCATTATCAGTCATTACATAATCAGATATGTTATGATGCGCAAAAAATGACTTGATATATGTGATAACCTGCGATGCTGTTATGTTTTTCAGGAGCGCCATCTCTGGGTAGTTTGAGAAATAGTCAACCACAAGCATGTAGGTTTTCCCTTCTAGCTCAAACAGATCTACGCCCACTTTGCTCCATGCTTAACACACCTCATTATTCTCAACCCACATGGGCTCTTTTGCCTGCTTGGCCCTATGTTTCTGACAGGTTTCACATGAACGTATGGTCTGCTCTATGTCCAAACCCAAACCCAGTCAGTATAGTACTGCTTTGGCCCTTCTCTTAGACTTCTCCATACCAAGATATCCCTCATGTATTTTGATCCAACATGCTACATTGCAAAACCTTAGGAATCACAATTCTAGGACCCTTAAACAGAATGCCATCTAATACTGACAACTCATCCCTGAACTGGTGGTAAGGTGCAGGTAGACAGTGCACAGACCAACCCTGGGTGATTGCTTTAATTACACTTTTAAGCATTATGTCCTCAGCCGTGGCCCTATCTATGATGGTCCACATCTCAGCTGAGACTGGACAGCTTTTCCTCATCAAACTGACATGCATGTGACAGCATGCCTGCCACTAACAGTTCTTTACAAGGTCTGTATTCAAGCTCAATGTCATATTTCTGCATTTTAAGGAACAACCTTTGTACCCTAGGTGGTGTGTTCGCTAGGCCTTTTTTTTCTATGGCCATTAGCGGCTTGTGGTCTGTTTCAGCCCAAACTTTTTTACCATAGCTGAACACATGAAACTTTTCACATCCATATGCAACAGCTAAAGCTTCCTTTTCTATCTGTGCATAATTGCACTCTGAGGTTTTCAATGCGCTTGAGGCATAAGCTACTGGGCGCCATCAAGTGTCGTATCTCTGCAGCAACACTGCACCTATCCGTGATTTAGGTGCATCCGCTGAAATTTTGGTTTGATGTTTTTCATCATAGAACTTTAAGACGGGTGCTTCACCATCAAGTCTCTTTCAACTCATCAAACTCTCTCTGATGGGTACTGCCCCAACTCCAGTCAGAAGTTTTCACTAGCAGACCTCTCATCTGACTGGTGTGGCTTGAGAGGTTAGGTATAAACTCGCCTACGTAGTTTCCCATACCAAGAAATCTCTGAACACCCTCTTTATCGGTTGGTGCAGGCATATGCCTAATGGCTATGACTTTGCTTTGGTCAATTTCTACACCGTCTTGTGTCAGCTTTTCACAAGAAAAGTGATTTCTGCTTGTCTGTACTGACATTTGCCTGCATTCAGTTTCAAGCCAGTAGTTCTGGCTGCGTCTAGGGCTATTTTCAACCTCTGTTCATGCTCGTCAATTGTACTGCCCCATGTCAATATGTCATTAATGTATACCTTGACACCTGGAACGCTTTCAAAAATTTGTTGGCTTGTTCTATGAAACACCGCAGGTGCAGAAGCCCGCCCAAAAGGTAATCTTTTGAAAGAATACCTTCCGAATGGAGTGTTGAATGTACAGAGTTTGACACTCTATTCATCTAGACTTATCTGCCAAAACCCTGAGGACGCATCTAGTTTAGAAAAGTATTTTGTGCTTGCTGTTTCACCAAATATCTCCCCTCTTTTAGGCAGCTGGTAGTGTTCTCGTTTTATGTTTAAAGTGATACTGACATCAACATCTGAAAATTCCTATTGATAGGCTATGTTCCGAGTTTGAATGTGACCACGGAGAAATTCAGTGGCCAAAACAGCGCGTCTGTGGCCACTCAAGAGAGATCTGTGATTGACTGTAGATGGTGTCCAATGTCAAATTGTGCTGGTGGATACGTAGACACCAGTCAATTTGCACATCGGGTGTGTCCGTAGCGAGATGCTATAAAACCACGGAGAAGCCGTTCTTTCACCCCCTCCTGCTAGCTACTTGGCTCAAGTTTGTGCTATATTGCTGAGACTTTATTATCGATCTTGCTATGACGTATTGCTATCTATCTATCTATCTACCTATCTATCTAAATATCTATCATCTATCTAACAGTTATTTGTATCACCGAATCCTCCTCGAAACTGTAATCCTCGCAGAGGATCTCCCTCTCCGACATTTTTTAACAAGTGACGAGCGGTACCGAGCCCCACCCACCCAAGAAGACAGTAGCCAATAGCTTTGAATTCTTAAAACCACACCTATTTTCGGTTGTGATTCAAACTCCCAATGTTAAAAAAAATGTGTTCGGAAAGGGCATGTCAGTCTCTCTTCAACTCTTTGGGATCCATACATAGCCTAAGTGAGTCATCTTTTTTCTCTACTAGAACGAGTGAGTGTGCCTACTCAGTAGGTCCCTCTCTTTTTTCTATGTCCAAGGTAATCTGTTCAACTCTGCTTTTAGTTTTCCCCATAGAGCTAGTGGCACCTTCCTAGCTGCATGAATGACTGGTTTGTTTGGCTTTTCTAGCTCAATTTTGTGAGTGACTAAGTTTCCCAATACCCTGAAAAACATCAACATAATCATCCTCTCCATTTCCTGTGCCCTTGTCACTTTCATTTTTTACCTCATGAACACATTTTACCAGACCTAATGCATTGCATGTTTTAAGGCCAATTACGAGTGGCTTGCTACCTTGCACAATTACAAAAGGCACACCAAATTGCTCACCTTTTGTAGGGATAGCCTCCCCTTGGTATGCTTTCAGTTTCACTCGGTCCGTGGTGTTCACAATGGCTTGAATCTCCAACCTGGCAAGGTCAGTTTCAGCCATTATGTTGGCCTGTGTGCCTGTGTCCAGCTTTAAACAGATGTTTGTTCAATTTACAGTGTACTCGCTAGTCCAATCCTCATTCTTCACTGCACTGTAGACCATTTCCAGAAGAGGTCACCTGCAGCATCACTGTCGTCGTTGTTGACACAGTGGATCTTTCTCTGGATCTGTTTGCCGACCCTGGCGAAGTAATTCTTTCTGCCACACTTTTGACATTCCTTTCCGAACGCCGGACATTGTTGTGGTCTGTGTTCCCCACCAAAACGCGAGCAGTGCCTCATCTCCGGACTCTGCCACTTGCTTTTTTTGCCCCTCTGCTGCTTTGCTTTGTGCTTACTTGCACAGTCCATTTCCATGACTGTGTCTTTCAACTGACTACAGTCCATGCTATTCTGTGTCGATTCTCTTGCCTGACACGCTTGTATCGCTTTCTCTAGCGTCAAGTCAGCTTCTCCAAGTAATTTTTCTCTCAGACTCTTGTCACGCACCCCCACCACTAACCTGTCATGGACCAGCGAGTCAGCTAAACCGCCAAAATTGCACGACTGACTTTTCAACTTAACGTCCATAATAAATTCTTCACCAGTCTCTGACTCGGTCTGTGACCTGATATTGAAAACATACCTTTCATATGTCTAATTTTTCTTCGGAATACAAAAGGCTGCAAATCTCTCCACCACCACATCAAAATCCACCTGTTCCTCCTCTGTTAGCTGCATGCTGTTGAAGCCATCCAATGCGTCTGCACCAGCCACCATTAGCAACAACGCAACCTGTTGTGCATCTTCCATTTTGTCGCCCCCAATTGTAGTCACACACAGTTCAAACCATTGCTTGAACTTTCTCCATTTTCCTTCAACGTTCCCCGTCAACTTTAGTTCAGTCGGAGGCTTTAAGAGATGCTCCATCTTTTCCAGGCGTGTTTTCTGCACCCGCGTGGCGTGACTAGCATAAGCTAACACTGATAGCACTAGCAACTAACGTTAGTACTTGCCGTTCATCGTCCAACTTTTTGGCCACTTAACTCATCTGTTCACGAGTCTAATATGAGTTCGACAACTCCTAGTACCATGTTGTGTTTTGTTGCTGAGTCTTAAAAATATGAGATGACATAAGGAACCTTTAGTCTCCATTTGTTGCCAATAGTCCATGGGCCAAGACCCAAAATATGACATATCGGTACCATCTGGGTGGGCAAATTCTAGTTGTGATTTTTTTTATACCTATACATCCCTAGTTTATGTTTTGATATGATAGACCTCTCAGACTGGTAGCTTTTTAGTGGTTATCACCTCATGAAGTAAACCATCCCTGAAAGTAAACTGCATTTTTGCCGCTGGTGCATATCCTGGCTTAGGCTCATGGTCAAGACACTTTTCAATGGTTTATAATATTGTGTTTGGTATCATTTTAAAGGGTGCTTTCTAAGCTTTCATTCAAGCCCAGCGGTGAAGCTCTCTGATAAACATATAGGTCACTAGAGCTCATTAAACCATCAACACTTACTTACTTAACATCAGAGTACCGCAGTGCCTACCTGAGGCAACTGAGGGAGATGGTGGGTCGAGGCAATTCTCAGCTCAATCACCCGGACTTACAACTGCCCCGGATCACAAGAGATGAGGCTGATGTACAGTCCATTGTTGATATCCTGGAAAACTGCTGGGTGAATCCACTGAGTCAAGACCAATATGAGTTTGTCAGCTTGTCAGGTGCCACTGTTGCCCCGCCAGATGTGGCCAATGACCTGCTTGAGGCCCGAAAGATAGGAGAGGAAGCATATTAAGCCTTCAAACATGATCGTCTTGAGACAATACTACCAATTACACAGTTCCATGACAAGATGAAAAAAAAAGAAGCTGAAAATATTCTCAGAGATTTAAAAGAAACCACGCAGCAAAGGGCAAGCCAGGGAAGTAGTTCTTAAGGCAGAGAGGAATCTGTTCGGCCACTTGGTTCTGGTGGCCCAGGGCCGAGAGCTACATATGAGCGATGTGTTAGCTCATCCCCTGGGACCACTGCCATGGGCCCTAGCTAATGGGGATGGATCGCTCCGAAAGACTAACAAGGCAGCTCTCGCCAGAGAGTTGGAAAAGAGTGTTGCCCCAGCAGAAGTCATTCCAGAACCATCAACAACTATCATCGATGGAATGAGCTTGGTGCAAAAGATGAAAAGGAATGACAAGACATTTGCACAGCTGGCAGAATCAACACTAGCTAGGGTCCTACATGAAGGTGTCAAGAGTGAATGCATTGATGTGGCCTTTGATGTTTACAAGGACATGTCAATCAAAGATGCAGAAAGGGTAAACAGAGGTGCAGACTTGGGGATCCAGTTCAGGAGTATTGTTTCCGGCCACAACATCAAGCAGTGGAGAAAACTACGCAGCAGTGCTGCCAGCAAAGCCAGTCTAATCAGGTTCTTGGTTGAAGAATGGAAAGCACACATGCACAGACAAAAGATAAAAGACAAGACCTTATATGTTACCTGTGAAGAGGTTTGCTTCAAAATCAGCAAGAACAAGTGTGAGGAAGTAACTTAGCTCAAATCCTCTCAGGAGGAGGCTGACACCCGCATGCTATTGCATGCTCGTCACGCAGCAGACTCTGGCTACAAGGCTGTGATCATCACAACTGATGACCCAGATGTTCTGGTGCTGACTCTAGGTTTGAGTAAAGACATCCCATGCCAAGTATACCAAAAATGTGGCACACAGAGCCGGACAAGGTTCCTGGACATCACCAAACTCTGCCAATCACTTGGCGATAGTGTTGCTGGTGCCTTGATTGGTATGCATGCATTCACCGGCTGCGACACTGTTAGCACATTTGCAGGACGTGGGAAAGTGGGCACCCTCAAACAGATGAGGTCAGACAGGACATACCAAGAAGCCTTCCTTGAACGTGGCCGTGCTTGGGATGTGTCTGATTAGCTCTTCAAGAAGCGGCAGGAAATCACGTGCCGCATGTATGTACCCTCCGCACACACTACAGACGTCAACGTGCTTTGGTACCAACTTTTCTGCACCAAATGTGGGGAGTTAGAGTCTAGTCAGCTTCCACCATGCAAGGATTGCCTATTAATACATTCTCTTCGTGCAAACTATCAGGCTGCAATCTGGAAACGGTCTCTTCGAGCCCAGCCATCTGTACCAAGCCCCAAGGACCATAGATGGACCACAGACGATGAGGGGCAGCTTGAGATCCAGTGGATGCATGGTTCTCCAGCACTAGATGCTGTCTTGCAGCTGATGTCCTGCAAGTGTGTGAGGTCGTGCCAACTACCAGAGTGCACATGCCTCAACAATGGCCTGAAGAGCACAAACCTATGTAAATTACAAACTTGTTCCAACCAACGCAGTAAGGAAGAGCCTGTTGCACACCTGACGGACTCAGATGTGGATAACAGTGATGCTGATGATGTTGAACTGTAGTCACAGATGGCATGGTGTCTCAGGAAGGGTAGATTACATTGTCTTAATATTGTTCTGTAAGACTGGACACATTTTGAATACAGTTCATATACGTACATCTTAACAAATTAAACTACTTTTGACAAACTTTACCTGGCATACTTCCCTCACAGCACCCTTTAAAATGATACCAAACACAATATTATAAAACATTGAAAAGTGTCTTGACCATGAGCCTAAACCAGGATATGCACGTGTGGCAAAAATGTAGTTTACTTTAGGGGGTGGTTTACTTCATGAGGTGATAACCACTAAAAAGCTACCAGTCTGAGAGGTCTATCATATCAAAACATAAACTAGGGATGTATAGGTATAAAAAAATCACAACTAGAATTTGCCCACCCAGATGGTACCAATATCCGGTCTGGCCCATGGACTACAACTCCCAACACCTACGACTGGTTTCCTGAGCCGTACGCAAGTACGTCACTTGATACGCAGATCATGTCATGACGTATGACACACTGACCTCTGTTTAAAAAAATGAACGGAAATAGCGTTGTACGGCAAGCCAAACAATTCAAAATATGCCTTAAGTAGTTGCAGAAGAGGAACAGGAATCAGAGCATGGACAACATAAAAACATGAAAGGCGCTTTGTGTTTGTTGTTTTTACTGTCATTCTGTACTGCCAATGACATAGCACATTATTTAGAGGAACTTGATCGATGTTTAACGGACACAGAAGTCGCTTTTCACACGAACAACATCAATGCCTGGGAACATAGCCCATCTCCTGGAGGAACATGTATGTTTTCTAATGATGACGTCTGACCTTTTGAGCTCCCAGGTAATGTTAACATTGTATATGTGATGTTATGGACACCTATCGTGCTGATGATCTCATAACATTTGTAATGTCTACAGGGCAACAATCTGGCACATATTAGAGGTAGTGGATGGAGTGAGGGAAATGTTTGCTCAGGCAGATTCCATTCTCTACCCCCAAGCAACCCTTTTTCAGTTACCATTGCAACAAACAGGTGGACGTCCAAAGTATGGTGCCCGATTAATACTTAGCAGTGTTTTCTATATGTTTAATGTATGAATTTACTGTAGCAAATAGCACCCAGCGACAACTCATCTTGAAAGGCAAGGGTAGGAGGGCTTTCTTGTCCTGGTGCACCATTTATGTTTTGGGATATGTGTATTCTATGGTTATCGTAATCCGTGCCATTTTTTGGCGTTTGGTTTCCAGGTATCAGCTATCAGATTAATAAATATCCAAGTTCAGAGACAGTGGAATGACACGGGCTTCCATTGCTGATTGTCTCGGCATCACTGTTGTAACCTTGTTCTAAAGATAACAAGAGCTAGGCATTTTAGAGAATTTCCATTCCATCTCCAACAATGATCTTGATGGCATGATTCAGGAAATAATCACTAGTACTCCAAATGCCACATAGGCCACATAAAGCTATGTAGCTAATGTATATAAAGTTACATTACATCAATTTTAGCTAATGTCAGTTGCATACTGCTCCCGACATAAACGCTACACGCCGCCTGTTTATAACTGTTTACCTAGTCAAACCCTAGTACTTGTGTGTGTTTGAGTGTCGTGAGCTCCCTTCTCTGGCTCACTGAATCACTCATCTTTCCCACACTGGGTGTTAGATACTTAAAAGAAAAATACACATTTATATCCAGGGGGCCAACCCAGGGGGGGGGGGGATCAGACATGGAATGTTGTAAAAGGTTGGTACCCAGAAAGGATATCTAGGACCTTCAAGGATCACAACCTGGGTGGATAACCTGGTCAACTAGCTACTGGAAAGCTACAGGATGGGTCCAAACAATGCAACCCCTATTGCGAAATAGCGCCAATTACGCTGGTGTGGTCAGATTCCATCGTTATCTTTCTGACTTAATATCTCTGTGATAGTTCATACTAGAAACAAAGTGGGCCCACCGATTGAAAGAGCAGAATGTAAGCTTTCAGATGATGCCTGTTAATGTATGGTTAAGCATGTTCCCACTAAAGCCACTAGATGACACTGTGCCTTTTTTGGTCTCCCCAAAGTGAGCTCTATTTCGAGCAATGCACTTGTGGTCTTCTGGATTGTTTGCTGTGTTAAAAATTGGTAAATATACTTAAAATGTTATTTCTGTATAAAACATCGAAAGATTTACATTAATATGACTGTGCGGAAGGACAATATGCATGTTTGCCGCTGATGCTAATTTTAGTTGATTCGATGTTCACAGATTACATCCAGCAAGTGAGAGGACTGTAAGCTAGCCAGCAATGCAAGCTAACATTCTGGAAGAAATTGTAAGTCCCTTGAAAATAGATGTATTTTGTTATCATTGTTCATTTTACCAAGATATATTTTGATTATCATTTGATTGATAGTATTTGATGTGTGTACATTTTTCATTTGTGCAGTGTTGTATGGGGTCGATGGCATGCTGCCACATGTGCACCTTAATTAGCACAAGGAATAGAGTGAGTACATTGAAACAGACTGCACTACATACGCTTAAAATATTATAATTTTTATGGAACGTTCTATTGTAATCAGTCACATTTTTATCCACTACTTCATTATTACAGACAGTGATCTTGACCAGTCAGACTAGTAATCTGTTTGTATGTTCCTGCCTGTAGCAAGATGACAAGCCAGCCAAAGAAATGTGTGGCAGACATTGCCATGTCGCTGAAGCATGAGCCTGGTGAGAAGAGTTGTGAAGACAAAAGCACTGACTACACAAAGTGCATCATATGTCAAGGGCAGTCTGCTAAAGACCTGTACTCTAGTCATCCCACAACAAAATCCAAGTTTATACAAGCCATGAATGCTCGTCAAGTTGAGGTCTTCAAGAGTCTGCACCATGAGTCTACATCAGAAAAATGGTTGGAAGACAGTGCACCAAAGTGGCATCTGAAATGTCGGAACTGGTACATAAATGAGAAGGGCTACTGGTGTGCTGAGAAGAAACATCTTGCTGATGTGTGTGCAAGAGCAGCAGATTTGGCTGATCCAGGATGCAGCTCCTCACACCATGCTGTCAAGTTCACCAGGCGGAACGCTGAAAAATTTGAAGCCAAGAAGAGGTGTGTCATTTGCAATAAGCAGTGGCTGCAGGGAAAGGAGCCAACCTCTAAGGAAGGGGTGGGCAATCTTATCCAGAAAGGGCCAGTGTGGGTGCAGGTTTTTGTTCCAACCAAGCAGTTACACACCTTTGTCTCCTAATCAAGTTCCTCAGCAAAGACTCTACTGGTTGATTAGTGGGATCAGGTGTGTAGCTGCTTGGTTGGAACAAAAACCTTCACCCACCCACCCTTTCTGGATAAGATTGCCCACGCTTGCTAGAGCCTCCACAAAAAACAGTCAAAAGGCCATTAAGGAGAAAGCAAAGAAGCTGGGCAGAGATGACTGAGATCATACACTTCTGCTGTGACAGGTAAAGAGGACCCAGCCTTAAGTCAGCTGAGCAGAAACCGAGATATGCCCGATCAAAACCAGCCAAAGTATATGAAGTCAGTGAGCAGTACACAGCTCCTGATCAAAAGGAGTTTTTTGCAGTGTCAGCTAACAAAGCAAACCTTCTGAGCTTCCTCTGTGAGAAATGGTGTGAGAGAATGAGCAACTGGAGCCTGCTCTTGGCCCAACTCATCTCTACCTGGGTGGTGGATTCAAAGAAGAGATGAAGAGTGTGGTGCTAACAGAAGGGTCTGTTATGGATGTTCCTGCTCTGGAATCCACACAGCAGGAGGCTGATACTAGGATAATACTCCATACCCTCTACAGTGTCCAGAATGAAGGAGTTGACAGAGTTGTCATCCATGCCAGTGACACTGACATCATTACCAAGTGCCTGTACTATGGTGCAACACACCTCAGTGATCTACCAGAGCTGTGGGTGAGAACTGCCCAGAATGCATACTTGCCTATACATGAAATGGTTGTGGCACTGGGACCTTCACAGTAGTGTGCCATGCCCTTTGTCCACAGTCTGAGTGGTAGAGATACCACTAGTTATCCATGTTTCACTGGAAAAAAATGCATGGTTCAAGAGCAGCATGAGTCTGGACACACCTGCATTTGAAGAGTTTGGTGAAGGACGCTGAATATGGAGCTGCCAGGGAAGAGGAAAGCCAAAGAGGAGGTTTATGGATGTGGTGAGGGAGGACATGCAGGTTGCTGGTGTAACAGGAAGATCCAGAGGACAGGAAGAGATGGAAATGGATGATCCGCTGTGGCAACCCCTAACGGGAGCAGCCGAAAGTAGTAGTAGTAATAGTGAAGAAACCTAAAAAACCACTAATACCTTTGTTGAATTATTTAATCTTCTCAATAAACATCTGATTGCCAAAAAAATATATATTCATGTCATGTGTTTTTTATTTGCAAAATATGATTGAATCTAGTGCCTGAGCTGATGTGAGCTAGTGTCCTTTTCGTCATATTACAAGTCAACATTTGCCTGATATCAGGCCGAATTGTCAACTCATTAAACAACTCATTACGCTCCATTTCCATCTTCAGTCTAACATTGCCTCTACTCTAACCGATTTCCTTGGGGGAGGGGGACTCGATTTTCGCTAACTAATCCCCGTATCCACCTGAATCTGGTGTCTTTTTAAATTACACTGATGTGTAGCCATGCCAACATACTGATTTTGCCAGGGTTTTTTAAGAGTGGAGCAGAACAAAGTAAAAACAAACTACAATGTTGGGCGACATTGAGAAGACATACTAGGGGCAGGGCGATACTGGATCAAATTCCGAATCATTCGATACGGTCGTCACGGCTCGAGACGGTCCCCATTTCACGAGATTGTGTGTTACTCACACTAGAACGACCAAGATTTCGCTCCTACCTAAAATGACCATGAACAGTCAAAATGACCACCAGTTTTTAAACGCTATAATCTGTCAAGATAAATACCCAACTGAGATATTAATGCATTGCCTATGTTAGTATGTCTGTTAGGAAACGACTGCCATCAAAATTAGCATTTTAAAAACTTTAATACTGTAGCGAATTCAGGGGGCAGCCGGGAATCCGCCGCAGCCAAGATGCGAACCCGGGTCTCCCATACCACGGGCGACTACGTTAACCAGTCGACTAAAGGATCCGACCTGTTAGCCAATGGTCTAGCAAGTCTACACATTCGTGATCATTACAATACTATTTTTCAAACAATTTAAAATCACTGCTGTCCAACACCTGTAAATACTGCAACGCCTCGGTGGTAGTCATGGTGCGTCTGGAACGGCGGCTGTACTGAGACATGTTGGAAATAATACCTGAGAAACAAAACGGAAAACACACATATTGCTAGTCTAACAAACGTAATAAGGCCTATAAAATGTGAACTGTTAAAAAAGAACTGAAGGTTGCGAAGGAAGTGATGCGAACAACACACATCATAAATAGTGACATGAGTATAGTGCTCATTTTGACTGCTCATGGTCATTTTAGGTAGCTCTTATCATATCTTTTTTCTTGTGCAATTGCTCTAAAACTAATTTTAATGCAAATATATGCAATTTTAGGGGTATTCAGGGAGCGGCAGGCCTGTATCTTTTTTTTCCCACAAAGTTATTAAACTTTGAAAATCCTGAACATTCAAAATGACAGCCTTGGTTGTTCTAGTAGTTTTTAAAGTTTAAAGTTTTAAAGTAAAGCAACTGTGTTACACAACAAGAAAAGATGGCACAAAATGTTGTTAGAACTTTGCATTACATTTGACGATGTGCCTTGATAATGCCAAAATGTTGGGCCTAATTCTTAAAATAAATGAAAAATAGAGAAGTGCAATGTTTTTTTTATCTCTTGCTTACCAAGGCATCCACCATATCATACTGAATTGAAATTGTGAGCCCTAAATTGTGAGACGTATCAAACTGTGAGGTTTGTGAATTGTCCCACCCCTTAGACATACCGTCTATGTAAAATAAATTTGATAATCAAGGGGGTCATATTAAATTCAAGAATATTATTCAACCCAAAGGTAAAAGATGGCACAAAGGGGGGCGCTGCTGAGTGATGGAAGGATAGTCGCACCACCCGATAGCTCATGCAGTTTTATTTGTAAAAGTTAATAAAACAAGTTACAATTGGAAATAAAACGCTTCAAAGAATACACTAAACAATATAAAAACAGAATTAAGGCTGAAACTGGTGAAGTCAAGATGATGGTGAAGCCACAAACTAAAAACAACGACCACGCTGAAAAAAGCCCAGAAACACTGGACTCGCCTGGTCGGTCAAATCCAGAAAACACGGATGACAACTCCACGAACAAAGTGCTGCTACCAGCCATAGCTACGCTTCGCGATGACATGGCTAAGAATAAATCTGATATCTGTGCTAGAATTAAGATGCGAATTCAAGCGATATCAGTAGACATAAACGGGGGTTTTCAGGCTGTGAAGAAAGACATGCAGACAGCCATCACTGCTATTGAGACCATGGTGACGGCACGTGCTAATGCGATCACTAGCCTAGAGAAAACTGCTGCAAATCACTCGGATGATATCCCTTCTCTACATATTACCGTGGCCTGACTTGCAACCAAAGTTAGCGGGTATACCCGGGTTTTTTTTAAACATGGGTGAACCCGCTAAAAATTGCCAATTGGCACATTTCCCACTGCCAGTAGCCAAGTAGGCCGTTCTGTTTTTTTTTTCCTGGTGTGTCACGTTCGACATCATGAATGTGCGCAGGAAAAGTTTTTCAGTGTGACTGAGAAGTAAACATCCATCCATCCATCCATTATTTGAACCACTTATCCTGTTCTCAGGGTCACAGGGATGCTGGAGCCTGTTCCAGCAATCATTGGGCTGCAGGCGGGGAGATGCCCTGGAAAGGCTGCCAGGCCATCACAGCGTCGAGAGACAGACAAAAGTCTACTACTACTGTTTTTAGCTGCTCCTGTTAGGGGTCGCCACAGCAGATCATCCATTTCCATCTCTTCTTGTCCTCTGCATCATCTTCTGTCACACCAGCCACCTGCATGTCTTCTCTCACCACATCCATGAACCTCCTCTTTGGCCTTCCTCTTTCCCTCTTCCCTGGCAGCTCCATATTCAGCACCCGTCTCCAAATATACCCAGCATCTCTCCTCCACACATGTCCAAAACATCTCAATCTTGCCTCTCTTGCTTTGTCCCCAACCCGTCCAACCTGAGCTGTCCCTCTAATATACTCATTCCTAATCCTGTCCATCTTCATCACTCCCAAGGAAAATCTTAGCATCTTCAACTCTGCAACCTCCAGCTTCACCTCCTGTCTTTTCGTCAGTGCCACTGTCTCCAAACTATATAACATGGCTGGTCTCACAACAATCTTGTAAACCTTCCCTTTAACTCTTGCTGGTACACTTGTGTCGCAAATCACTCCTCACACTCTTCTCCACCCACTCCACCCTGCCTGCACTCTCTTCTTCACCTCTCTTCTGCACTCCCCATTACTTTGGACAGTTGACCGCAAGTATTCAAACACAAACACCTTTATCACCTCTACTCCTTGCTTCCTCACCATTCCACTGTCCTCCCTCTCATTCACACATGTGCATTCTGTCTTGCTCCTGCTGACTTTCATTCCTCTTCTCTCCAGTGCATACCTCCGCCTCTCCAGGCTCTCCTCGACCTGAACCCTACTCTCGCTACAGACCACAATGTCATTCGCAAACATCATAGTCCATGGAGACTCCTGCCTGATCTCATCCGTCAACCTGTCCATCACCATTGCAAACAAGAAAGGGCTCAGAGCCGATCCTTGATGTAATCCCACCTCCACCTTGAACCCATCCAACCACACACCTCACCATTGCCACACTTCCCTCACACATATCCTGCACCATTCCTACATACTTATCTGCAACTCCCGACTTCCTCATACAATACCACACCTCCCCTCTCGGCACCCTGTCATATGCTTTCTCTAAATCCACAAAGACACAATGTAACTCCTTCTGGCCTTCTCTATACTTCTCAATCTATATTCTCACAGCAAACATTGCATCTGTAGTGCTCTTTCGATGCATGAAACCATACTACTGCTTGCTAATCATTACCTCTCCTCTTAACCTAGCTTCTATTACTCTTTTCTGTATCTTCATGCTGTGGTTGATCAACTTTATACCTCTGCAGTTGCTACAGTGCTGCACATCACCCTTATTCTTGAAAATCGGTAACAGTATGCTTCTTCTCCACTCCTCAGGCATCCTCTCACTTTTCACGATTGTGTTAAACAACCTAGTTAAAAACCTCACAGCCATCTCTCCTAAACATCTCCATGCCTCCACGGGTATGTCATCAGGACAATTGCCTTTTCACTCTTCATCCTCTTCATAGCTGCCCTCACTTCCTCCTCGCTAATCCACCGCACTTCCTGATTCACTATCCCATAATCCAACCTTCTCTCTCATTTTCTTCATTCATCAGCCCCTCAAAGTACTCCTTCCACCTACCCAGCACACTCTCCTCGCTTGTCAGCACATTTCCATCTCTATCCTTGATTGCCCTAACCTGTTGCACATTCTTCCCAGCTCGGTCCCTCTGTCTAGCCAATCGGTACAAGTCCTTTTCTCCTTCCTTAGTGTCTAACCTCCCATACAACTCGCCATACGCATTTTCCTTTATCTTTGCCACCTCTCTCTTTGCTTTATGCTGCATCTCCTTGTACTCCCATCTACTTTCTTCATCGCTCTGTCTATCCCACTTCTTCTTTGCCAACCTCTTCCTCTGTATACTTTGCTGTACTTCCTCATTCCCCCACCAAGTCTCCTTGTCTTCCTACCTCTGTCCTGATGACACAACAAGTACCTTCCTAGCTGTCTCCCTCACTATATCTGCAGTGCTTGCCCAGCCATCCGGCAACTCTTCGCCCAGTGTTTGTCTTAACTCCTCCCTGAACTCCACACAACATTCTTCTTTCTTCAGCTTCCACCATTTGATCTTCGGCTCTGCCTTCACACGCTTCCTCTTGGTCTCCGAAGTGATCCTACAGACCACCATCTGATGCTGCCTAGCTACGTTCTCCCCTGTCACCACCTTGCAGTCTCCAATCCCTTTCAGATCGTGCCTTCTACATAAGATGTAGTCCACCTGTGTGCACTTTCCTCCACTCTTGTACGTCACCCTGTTTTCCTCCCTCTTCTTGAAATATGTATTCACCACAGCCATTTCCATCCTTTTTGCAAAATCCACCACCATCTGTCCTTCCACATTTCTCTCCTTGACACCATACCTACCCATCACCTCCTCATCACATCTGTTCCCTTCACCAACATGCCCATTGAAGTCTGCTCCAATCACCACTCTCTCCTCCTTGGGTACACTCTCCACCACTTCATCCAACTCACTCCAGAATTCTTCTTTCTCTTCCATCTCACACCCAACTTGCGGGGCATATGCGCTGATAACATTCATCAATACACCTTCGACTTCCAGCTTCATACTCATCACTCTGTCTGACACTCTCTTCACCTCTAGCACACTCTTGACATACTTCAGAATTATCCCTACTCATTTCTCCTCCCATTCACGCCATGGTAGAAGAGTTTGAACCCACCTCCAATGCTCCTGGCCTTACTCCCCTTCCACCTAGTCTCTTTAACACACAGTATACCTACCTTTCTTCTTTCCATCATATCAGCCAGCTCTCTCCCTTTACCAGTCAGACTGCCAACATTCAAAGTTCTGACTCTCACCTCCGCACTCCTACCCTTCCTCCTCTCTCGCTGCCTCTGGACATGCCTTCCCCCTACCCTTCTTTGCTCAACAGTAGCATAGTTTCCACTGGCACCCTGCTGGCTAAAAGTACCGGTGATGGTTGTTGGTCATCCGGGCCTCGACCAATCCGGTATGGAAATCTTATTTATGATCTGCATATTTGATTTGGCAAAGAGTTTATGCCGGATGCCCTTCCTGACGCAACCCTCCTCATTTATCCGGGCGTGGGACCGGCACTAAGAATGCACTGGCTTGTGCATCCTCAGTGGCTGGGTTCAGCAGAGACAAAAGTAAAGTCAAAAATAATTGAGACAAAAATAATCTTTTTCTTCAGCGCCTTTAATTTGTTTATAACTTGCATTGGGTTGTGAACAATGCCTCTTTCACTCAGAATTTTCGATATATTGCTGTATATCACAGCATCTCTCACAGTGCCAGAAACCTGTCTCCTTATTTCCTCTTCCCCTCGAATCAGGAGAAGCTGTCTTGCCAGTGTTGCATCTTGCACGATATGAAGAACAAAATCGCCGTTGCATGTTACCTGTTTATTTACGCGCCCATGTCAAGAACGTCAATGCGTGTCATAGCTTTGCACCGGAAAAGGAGCGAAAATTAGCGGTGCTACTTGGGTGTCCTGTTCCCATCAATGCCAATCAGAGCCGATAAAAACCCGTCTATTGCGGAGTCATTTGACCCGGGACTGAATGCCAATTGTAACCTTTCTCAGTGGGTTTTTTGGCCAGTGGGGAAGGGGTATTACAAATGTGAGGACTTGAAGGGGTGTTCATGATGTAACAATACTCGCATCGTTGGGATACCTGAGGGTAAAGAAGGACCACGGCCAAGGGAGTATATAGCTCGATACACTCTCTCTTGAAGAGACACCTCTTATTGACCATGCGTGCACACAGAATATCCCACGGACAACCCCGAAAAGGACACTCACCCCGCGGGGTAATTCTCAGCTACATTATTGCCACACATTGGAAAACATCCTACGTAAAACTTCTGAGTTAAAGAATTTACAACACCAGGTGTCAAAATACAGATCTTCCCCGACTACCCACCAGCAGTGGCAAAGAGAAGGGCTGCGTTCACTAGGACCAGAGTTACTCTGAGGCAAGCCCATCATAAGATACGGCCTACACTACTTGGCTAAACTGCTGATCACACACAACGGCAAACAGATTTCCTTCACAGACGCGAAAGAAGCCCATGCCTACGTGGAACAAAACTTCGGTTGATCCATGCTATGATCAAATTTACAACCAATTGCAGAGAAACAATGTTTGCGTTATAGATAGGTTGGCTTTGTCAAGTTGCTAGGTAACTTCTATACCAGCTAACGTCATCAGCTGTACAAGTTCACTACCTCCAGCTTTGGTAAGCTCTCCGTTCTTCGAACTGCCGCGCCATGGTTATTGTTTACTTTACATTGGGACATAACCAAATTTAAAGCTGGGAATGGTACTGTTTAAATATTCTTAGTTATATTGCAGTGAGAGTGGTTTTTATTATCATATGTCATTTTCATATCTGGTTCATGTCATTGCCTCTTTTTCCCACGTTTCTCTGCACTCAAGTTAGAATGTTCATTCATGTTCTTAATGTGTTTGTTATTGGGATAATTTAACTGTCTTTCTGACATGGTCCATTGGCACCCATATTGAGATGATGATGTTTGACACGTTCTACATGCTGGGCTGGGAGGTGGTTGAATTACTGTACTCCTGATGCTGGTTTGAAAGACTGTTATGACGGTAACCCTCCAGCTCCATTTACAGGGCATGACTGTGACACGCCACTATGTTTCTTGTTTTTTTTCCCACCTAAATCCGAAAATCACTGCTGAGCTATTTGATGATTAGTAAGTTACAGGAGTTAACAGAGGTCAACAGTAGCTATTCAGGCAGGTTTTATTTTATTTTTTAAATTTTATTTTTGTCTTATTGCTTTTGCTTGTTTACCATTTATTATTTGATACTTCCCGTAGTGAGGTTGCACCGTACCTTGTGGTATCGGTTAGACATGTGGGTTCTTGATAATAAATTAGGCTTTGGGGGGGGGGGCTAAGCAGGGACAATGGAAAGAAGGGAAACTACTACTCTTGGGTCGTTTGAATTTAGGTACATAGGTCACTAAATGCAAGATGATGTAACTAGTTGGAATGTCAAGGATTTAAACCACCCTGTTAAGAGGGGGAAGGTTCTTGCACATATAAAATCTTTATCTTCAGACATAGTGTTCTTACAAGAAACTCATCTAAAAATGACTCTCATACCAGACTTAGAGCCAGATGGATAGGAAATATTTACCATTCTAACTACTCAGCTAAGGCAAGAGGCACCGCCATTCTGATAAGAAGGGGCATTCCCTTCACACACACAAGAAAACTATAGCTGATAAAGAGGGGCACTATATATTTGTAATTGGAGAGTTATACTCTGTATCCATCACACTGCTTAATATATATGCTCCCAATAATGACAATCCGCAGTTCTTCAAAGGAGTCATGGGCCTCATACCTGATATAGCCCAGACCAACCTAGTTACTGGTGGTGATCTCAATTGTGTTTTGGATCCTTATTTAGACAGATCATCCACACATAGAGTCCCTCGAGTATCTCCAGTGACTTTGTCAACACATTTATCAATAATTCAAACATATTTGATATTTGGTGTCTTGCTAGTTGCTAATTCTCTACAAACAGGTAGAGAATACTCGTTCTTCTCATCGGCTCACAATTCATATAGGATAGATTTTCTTGTTGATTCAAAACTTATATCTCTTTCTACAGACCCCACGTATCATAGCATTTTAATTTCTGACCACTGCCCTGTTACTTTTTCACTAAATCTTAAAGATATCACTGCTCCACACAGAAACTGGAGACTGAACCCTCAACTGTTCACTGACCATGAATTCTGTGATTACTTTCAAAGACAAATTGCCTTTTACTTTGAGACCAATGATGTTCCAGGCACCCCCCCCCCCCAATTTCCGTAGGAGGCAATGAAGGCCTACCTAGGGGTTGTGTAATTTCCTTTGAGGCCTCTAGGAGGCGTAAGAATAAGGCTAAACTGGTTGAACTACAGGACCAAATCCATCATCTAGATCAGCAGAATCCTCAACATCCCTCTGATTATCGACACAGGAGAATATCCTCCCTAAAATATCAATACAATCTCATACTTTCTGTGAGGATCAGCAAAGCCTTTATGTATACTAAACAAAAATATTTTGAATTTGGTGACAAACCACGAAAATTATTAGCCTGACAACTCAGAAAAAAATGAAACTGATTGCACAATTCACAAGATGAAATCTTTTTTATTAAACTTACACTACCGTTCAAAAGTTTGGGATCACCCAAACAATTTTGTGTTTTCCATGAAAAGTCACACTTATTCACCACCATATGTTGTGAAATGAATAGAAAATAGAGTCAAGACATTGACAAGGTTAGAAATAATGATTTGTATTTGAAATAAGATTTTTTTTACATCAAACTTTGCTTTCGTCAAAGAATCCTCCATTTGCAGCAATTACAGCATTGCAGACCTTTGGCATTCTAGCTGTTAATTTGTTGAGGTAATCTGGAGAAATTGCACCCCACGCTTCCAGAAGCAGCTCCCACAAGTTGGATTGGTTGGATGGGCACTTCTTTGAGCAGATTGAGTTTCTGGAGCATCACATTTGTGGGGTCAATTAAACGCTCAAAATGGCCAGAAAAAGAGAACTTTCATCTGAAACTCGACAGTCTATTCTTGTTCTTAGAAATGAAGGCTATTCCATGCGAGAAATTGCTAAGAAATTGAAGATTTCCTACACCGGTGTGTACTACTCCCTTCAGAGGACAGCACAAACAGGCTCTAACCAGAGTAGAAAAAGAACTGGGAGGCCGCGTTGCACAACTGAGCAAGAAGATAAGTACATTAGAGTCTCTAGTTTGAGAAACAGACGCCTCACAGGTCCCCAACTGGCATCTTCATTAAATAGTACCTGTTAGAGCCTGTTTGTGCTGTCCTCTGAAGGGAGTAGTACACACCGGTGTAGGAAATCTTCAATTTCTTAGCAATTTCTCGCATGGAATAGCCTTCATTTCTAAGAACAAGAATAGACTGTCGAGTTTCAGATGAAAGTTCTCTTTTTCTGGCCATTTTGAGCGTTTAATTGACCCCACAAATGTGATGCTCCAGAAACTCAATCTGCTCAAAGAAGTGCCCATCCAACCAATCCAACTTGTGGGAGCTGCTTCTGGAAGCGTGGGGTGCAATTTCTCCAGATTACCTCAACAAATTAACAGCTAGAATGCCAAAGGTCTGCAATGCTGTAATTGCTGCAAATGGAGGATTCTTTGACGAAAGCAAAGTTTGATGTAAAAAAAATCTTATTTCAAATACAAATCATTATTTCTAACCTTGTCAATGTCTTGACTCTATTTTCTATTCATTTCACAACATATGGTGGTGAATAAGTGTGACTTTTCATGGAAAACACGAAATTGTTTGGGTGATCCCAAACTTTTGAACGGTAGTGTATATTGATTGGATTTTGCATTTTATGAATCAACATGAAATAAATCCAGTATAATTCCCCTGCTCCCTAACATGTCTCCACCCCCCTCCCCAACATCCTCCGAAATGACATCAAGTACAAATAAATATATGACAGATATACAATGACCTCGTTCATGTAAATACACACAAGGGGGAAAGAAAAGTGTCACAGTAAAAAGAATAGTGTAATTAACAGCAATAAAATTACAAAAGGAGAACTTGGAAGAAATGAGATACAAACAATAGAGACAAAAAAACCCAAAACGAGAGATCGAGCGGATGCCCCCCACCGCACCCTACCCCCACCCCCGCACTTACCCTAACTTAGTGCGTCAAAACCCCAGAAAGCATGTTTGCAAAAAAGGTGCATCGCCAATTTACAACATTTGCACCTTAGCTCTCCTCTCTTAACAAACGGTTCATAAAACGTCTTTTTTTCCCCTTTTTACCAAGTGTGGTTAGTTTGTGCCATGCTTGTTTCCTATGTCATTGTTCACGCTTAGCTTAAATTTTGGCAGTTTTACGACACCCTATCCTAACATATGCCATCAGGTAAACAATAACCAACAATAAGCCAAAAAAAGAACAACAAAAAACAGACATTCTGATCTTATGCCTTTAAGTATAAAGTATAAAGGAAATATTAGGCAGATAACTGATCCTACTCAGCAATAATATCACCAACCGGTTTAATACGACATACCATCGTCTTCAATCCTTTCCCGGAATATTTTTTTCCACCTCGGGTAGAATCTTGGTCTCAACAAAAGCAGCCGCCTTCGTCGGTGTTTCAAATACATGCTTTGTCCCATTGAAAACGACCTGCAGTTTTGCTGGATGTAGAAGGGAATATTTCACTCCTGCCTCCTGAAGTTGTTTCTTCACTGGGAGGAATGCAGCTCTCTTGTGTAATAAATCAGCACTGAGATCGGGGTAGAAACTGATCTTTTTTCCTCAGTAAGTTAGCTGTCCTCTCTCCCATGACATCCACAGGATCTGCTCCTTAGCCTGGTAATAATGCATACGAACCACAATAACCCACGGAGGACCTGTCGACAGCGGCAGTTTCAGGGTCCGGTGAGCGCGATCCCCACAGTCGGTCGAGTAAAGCTGTCCTCCCTGAAAACTTCAGTCAGGAACCTTTCCATGAAGGCAGAGGGGTGGTTTCCTTCAATTTTCTCCTCTAGTCCAATCACCCTAACGTTGTTCCTCCTCGAGAAGTTTTCTAGAGTATCCACCATGGTTTGTAGTTTGGCGTTCTCTGCCTTCAGAGCAGTGGCAATGCTAGGGTCTGTTGGGGCCCTAGGCAAAAATTCTCAGGAGGGGCCCCCAACCAGCATTCATCGCCATTATGTTATAAATAATCTGACACCAACAAAAAATATACAAAATATAAACTTTTTTGATTCCAAGTGTACACATAATGTAACCTTCAAATATAAACAATAAAAACCAGAAAATTGTCACACTATAAATATATAAATTATAAGGCTAGCGCAAATGCTGCCACTCACATCAAAAGAAAATAAGAAAGAAGTTGGCAAAATATACATATATAGAACAATAAAACACAGTAAATAACTTAAAATAAAAACAATATAAACATATGACAAAATATATATCTCCAAAATATATAAACCCACTGTCTACGCTCAACAACCACCTTTAACCCTCATAGGGACATTTGGGGATATTTTTGTCCTCTAAGGAGCTGAGTGTACAGAGACTAAAAATGCTGCTTACGGGCCTTGGCTAATGCAAAGGCTGTCGCTATGTCTTCCAGCTCCAAAGACCTTCGCACATTGCGCTCTATTGAAATAAGAGCCAGTTCTGATCGTCTCTCCTGGGACATGGTTTACCTGAGGTAGGTTTTTATGAGTTTTAAAGCTGAGAAGCTTCTCTCTCCAGAGACAACAGTGACTGGAAGAGTTAATAGCAGATGAAGGGCAATGCTGAGGTTTCCATAGAGATCCAGAAGCTGTTCCTTGTAAATGTAATCAAGCATCTCTCTTGGGGAGGAAGATACATTTTCAGGAAAGGTATAGACAGCAGCCCTGATCTCCAGAACCAAATCCTCACAATCTACATCATGTAGTGTTTTCTCCTGGTTCTTACAGTTGTCCGCAAGTTTGCAACTCTGAATAGCGTTTGACACATTTTCTTTTGAGAACAGAAAACCACAAAGGCCATAAACATCATCCAGTTTTTAAAAATCTGTCATTCAAGCTGTTGAGGGCTGTGTCCACTAGGGGGAGAAAAAACTTTAAACTGCTCATCGAGAGTGGATTGCGTTTCTTCTCTGCCCTCATACTGGAACTGCCGGGTTGTTTTCCGCTGTCTTTTTTCAGGAAATGCCCTCTCAATCTCTAGGTTTTCTGCTATCTCTCTAGCACCAGTTTGAGGGGCAACAAGACCACTTTCCCTGAAAATTTCCAGATAAAGTCTCACTGCACTTGTTTCTCTTTTAAGTGTTTCAAGGGAAACACTAGGGCTCTGCAAAATCTTGCTGACGTGGTTGATCTGATACAATATATTGTACCAGATTACAGTGCATAGTACAAATCTCCATGTCATGAGGGCATCCTTTATGCTGGTTCCTGTGGACATTGTCTCAGAGTCCTTCTTCTGCACTGAGAGGGTTTGGACAGCAGACAGTGCTTGTATGATCTCTGGCAGGTAGTAACACACCACTTTCACACTGTCAATCCTGGCCTCCCATCTGGTCACTGACAAAGATTTTACTGTTAAGTGCTTAACAAGTTCCTGTAAAACTGCCCAGCGTTGCACAGAGGAGCTAAAAAGATTATACAATCTCTCAAGAACACCATAGAAGGAGCTGAACACTATTGAAGATTTGGCTGCATCTGCTACAACCAGATTAAGAGTGTGACTGCTGCATGGGACACACAGTTCCTTCTCATTCAGTTGCAATATTCTTGCTTGAACCCCTTGTCTATGTCCCATCACGTTGCTCCCATTATCATAGGATTGTCCACAGCAGTCTGGAATGTTCAAGCTGAGCTTGTCCAACTTCTTCAGAAGTGTGTCACACAGACATTTTCCAGTGGTGTCTTGAACATCAACAAATCCTATGAAATGTTAAGAGATAGATACACCAACTGATGGCTTGCAGTTTACCACTCTCAGCACAATAGACAGTTGTTCAGTGTGGCTCATGTCCGGAGTACAGTCCATTAATGATGGAAAAGTACTTTGCTTTTTTCACCTGTCTGACTATCTCATCACTTATTTTGTCTCCAATTAGTGCGATGAGTTCATTTTGAATTTCACTGCTTAGGTAGTGCACCTTTGTTTTTTTGTTTTGAATCCTCCTCAAATGTTCGATCGTGATTGGATCGAATTGTGCCATCAATTCCACCTGTGACAGGAAATTGTCATTATGTGGGTCATATAGGACATTTGTATGCCCTCTCAAAGCATGGTTCCTTTCAGCTAGGTGACATATGGCAATCACTGTGTATTACACCTCTCCAGTGCTGCACCTCAAGATGCATCAAAGCCTGGTTGATCTGATCTATGGCTGTCTTAGTTTTGAGCCTCGTCTGGAGTTCATGCCAACTCATCATATTGGTAATGTGTGTCTCTGAATACTCATGTTCCTTTAAATGAGGATAATGGCTCTTTTAAATAATGATCCTGAGGAGAGATAAGAAAGTGATAATTGTCATAGAATGTTAATAAAGTAAATTCAAAATGCTTTCACTTGTAGAATTAGAATTCAACATGAATTCAACATGTTCAACATTTAAATGTTCTCCTTTCATTACTCATAGCATACAGTGTGCAACATTTACTTTTGTCCACTGGCGAAAAGGTTAGTGAATGTTTTTATATACACCAGCCACCCATAGGCTACCACTGTTGTTGTTGTTTTGTTGGTGGTGAGTGAAGTAAATCTACCAGGCAGGCCAGCCACTTTACCAGCATTTGGCTGGTGGCTGCTAATGGTGTGCCCTGTTTTCATTGCATTCATCATCGCTTAGAAGGAAAAGAACACCCATTTTCAACTTTCAAATATATTAGTTTTTATTGTTATTGTAGTACATGTGTAGTTGTGCTAGCTACAGTAGTTACTCTAAGCTACTTACTCCACTGACAGCTCAAATATGATGTTAACTTATATATTCAAATTCATATGGAAATGTGGGCATTCTTTCGTAAACACAAACTTTGTTGTTCAATCTAACACAACTAGCTAGCTATCGATAGCTTGCTAGCTAGCTCATACCGAACACTAGAGCTTACTAGAAAGTTAGCTAACGTTAGCTACCTATGCTAGCTAGCTAGCTAAGTTAATAGATGCTCACCAGCAGTGTTTCTGAGCTTTTGAAAAGCAAATATATTGCGAAGTGCACATTTTTCGCAAAATGAAGCAATGAGAAATTAGGAGAGCGCTTGTTAGAGTGAAAAACACGAGAAAACACTAATTGGGTGTTCCTTTCCTTTACTGTTAGCTAGCTAGGCTAACTAACAAAAATCATGACACCGTTGCTAGCTAGCTGAAGCGTTATTAAAGTATCTCACCCATTATGGCTATACTAAACAGCATGCAGTTATCTGCTTAATCAGAAGCTTTTCTGCTCCACTTACCACTGCCTTTCTTTATTTTTTCCTCCTCTTTTTTCTCCTCTTCTTTTCTGCTCCCGATGGATAACGCCTCTTCATTTTCCTTTGTTGACATATCTTGGTGTGGACGCTGGGAGAAACTTTCACTTTTGAAGAGCTCAGGTAGTGCACGTGCAACGAGAATGACATGGGGCCCCTACAAGGGAGGTCTCCTACTGTGATGTCATGTCATTGCAAATCGTCTATTGGTTGTTTAGGGCGGAGGGGTTGCAGTCACTGCTTTAGAGTAAATTCTGTCAGCCCTCGGGGGCCCCTTACTGCCTGGGGCTCCAAGCAGTTGCCTGGCTTGCCTGTTCAGAAGCTTCGCCTCTGCTTCAGAGCCGTATGTGACTTTTCAAGCTCTGTGACTCTCCCTTCCACGTTTGTCAGAGAGGTTTCAATGTCCGCATTTTTTCGACATTTGCAGAGACAGTAGTTTGGAGGACTGACACTGAAGAACGTAACTCTGCTAATATTTCCTCCTTCACTACCGCCACGTCAGCTTTGATACCCTCTCTCATTTCCTTCAGTATCTCTACCAGATCTACCGCTCGCACACAGTTTAGGGGGCAAGGTCTTGTTGGTGTTTTTAACCCTGCTGCTTTTGGTAGACATTGTTACAGGTCAAACAATGATTGTAATGATAATAACACTGACAGTTATAAAACGGCGCAGGTTTAAGTAAAAAAAGAAGAAGCGTGTTTTAAAGGAATAAATTATACAGAAGACGAGGAGAGCTTTGGAAAGACATCCTTACTCCGCCATGACCCGGAAGTCCCTCCACATGATTAAATCTTGCACTGCTAAACCACTGATAAAGCCCAAAGATATTAATGATAGATTCCTCCAGTTTCATAAAAATCTATACACATCTAGGAACAATACTGATGCGGTAGCTATGAATGAGTTCTTAGATAATTGTAACTTCCCTAAATTAAACCGGGATGAGTCTAACCACCTGAATTCAGAGATCACTGTTGCAGAGATACAAAATGCTATCTCCTCACTTAAAAGTGGAAAAGCCCCCGGCCCAGATGGCTTCCCAAGTGGGATGTATAAAAAGTTTGCTGGGGCCATCTGTCCTTACTTACATCGTATGTTTGGGCATGCTCATGCGGACGGCACCCTGCCCCCTACAGTAACAGAGGCAGTTATCACTGAGATACATAAGAAGGGCAAGGATCCAGAGGAAGTGGGTTCCTACCGTCCTATATCCTTACTAAACTTGGATGGTAAAATATTTGCCTGGGTCCTAGCTAACAGACTTAACCCTCTACTAAGCCAACTGGTCCAATCAGACCAGACTGGATTTATTCCCAACAGAATTCTTTTTTTAACCTTTGGTGCCTAGCCCATATTTTATATTCCACTAGAGTGCCACATGAGGATATTGTAGTGCTTTCATTAGATGCGGAAAAAGCATTTGACCAGGCCGAATGGCCATCATACTTATTCGAAGTTCTCAAAAGATTTAATTTTGGCGAAGATTTTATAGTACCATGGCTCAAACTTGGGTGGCACGGTGTTGCAGTGGTTAGCGCAGTCGCCTCACAGCAAGATGGTCCTGGGTTTGAGCCCCGGGGTAGTGCAATCTTGGTGGGTCATCCTGGGTCGTCCTCTGTGTAGAGTTTGCATGTTCTCCCCGTGTCTGCGTGGGTTTCCTCCGGGGGCTCCGGTTTCCTCCCACAGTCCAAAAACATGTAAGTCAGGTTATCGGCTGTACTAAATTGTCAGATAGGTATGAATGTGTGTGTGTGTCGGCCCTGTGATGGCCTGGCGGCCTGTCCAGGGTGTCTCCCCGCCTGCCACCCAATGACTGCTGGAAATAGGCTCCAGCATCCCCGCGACCCTGGGAGCAGTTTAAGTGGTTCGGAAAATGGATGGATGGATCAAACTTCTCTATAAAAACCCATTCATTCATCAATTATCCAAACCGATTATCCTGCTCTCAGGGTCGCAGGGATGCTGCAGCCTATCCCAGCATTCATTAGGCTGCAGGTGGGGTGACACCCTGGACAGGCCGCCAAGCCATCACAACGCTCTCTCTCTCACACACACACACACACACACACACACACACACACACACACACACCTAGGGACAATTTAGTATGGCCGATTCAACTGTGAGCTGGCCACTTATAACTGTAAACATAACTGATATTGGCCCTTCATGCATGCAAGCATGATTACAGCAAGTATCCAGGCTGGCCAGAATGTTTTTTCCATCTCTGATCAGTTGTCAAAAATACAGTATCTTAAATGCATGCGCTATGACAAGTTTTTCTTTTCATGATTCAATATTCCCACAGTCCAAAGACATGCAGGTCTATAAAAACCCCTCTGCAAAAATTCTTATTAATCAAACAATGTCCCCTCTCTTCAAGCAATTCAGGGGGCTAGACAAGGGTACTCCCTTTCCCTGCTAATCTTTGTGCTTGCTATGGAGCCTCTTGCTGAGAGTATCAGGGCAGACTGCCTATTACAGTTCTCTGAAGACATGCAGAAAAAAATGGTCAACATGTTCAGGACGGTACATGCTATACGGAAGACAGTGTTGTAGTCGAGTCACTAAACCTCGAGTCCGAGTCGAGTCTCGAGTCCCCAGTGTTCGAGTCCAAGTCCGAGTCACCAAAGAAGAGTCGAGTCCGAGTCGAGTCCCCATTACCTGAGTCCGAGTCGAGTCCCTATTACCCTAGTCCGAGTCCGAGTCATCAAGGTTGAGTCTGAGTCGAGTTCCAAGATGGCTCCAGTGATCCCCTCGGGCACAGTCAAAGATCTGACATACAAATAAAAAAGGTCTACATTAAACAAAAATGACACAGCTGTCACCATTTCAAAGGGAGTTTATTTACTTTGTGACACGATAGCCAAACAAATGCACACCCACACACTCGCACACATGCACGCGCAAGCATGCGCGCACACACACATTTTTAGAACAGTCTGAATTTCTTTGACATTCTGAACACTGGATGTGCTTCAAAACACATTTGATAGCTGTGAATAGCATGATATTAGCAAATGGTGGAAACAGTATACAGAAGTAAGTTCCACAGCATACAATACATTCATAAAAACTAGTCAAAAGACATTGTCTCTCAGGAATAGTTAGGAACAAAAGGCTGGTGGCACTAGTTTTAAGCATACACGTTGCATTTCAAAAACATAAGATCTGACAGCATGGAACTACTCAACCTTGCCCGGTGAGGCCTCATCAAAATGCCTCCATGACTAAATACCCTTTCAATGAGCGCACTGGAGGTAGGGATAGAGAATACCTGTGTGGCAATCTGATAGAGGGTAGGGAATTTGGATTTGTTTTGCTGCCAAAACCTGAGGCACGGGACTGAGTCAGAGTCCTGCTCAGCGATCAAGTTGAGGTATGCAGTCAACTGAGCCTGGCCAGACGGCTTCTTCTCGGTGGAGGAGGGAGTCCTCCTATAGTGGGAGAACATTCTCAACTGCTTCTCAGGAGGAGACTCTGAAAGTTCACCTTCCCCTGGTCCTGTTGCTTCTGCTGCATCTGCTGTTGATACCGCTTGCTTGTCACCCTCTGCCTTTATATACTCTGAAATGAGAGGGGGGCATGGGGGACTCATTACAAATATGTTATTGACTAGGCCTACATGACAAATGACATGTCTATGTGCTTTATTGTAACACCTTCAATGATATAAACATCACAACAATCAAATAGTTAATCACTTAACTAACATTAATCAAAACATTTCTCACCTTTGATCTCAGTCTTCAGCACATCTTTGACGTCACTGTCCAGCTGCACATCATGTTCTAGCCACTGGAAGCCAAATGCTGGGTCCAACACAGATGCTATGAAGTAGGCATTGGTGAAAGGAAATTTGGTGGGGCCTCTTCCTTCAGCCGGCTCACATCCTGGTATCTTGACTGCACTGAAAACCTCTGCAAACCTTGTTTTCAAGGAGCTCTCCAGAGCTCTCACCAGAGGCCCACAGTATCTGGCTTTTCCTCTTATTTCCTGCAGGTAACAGCGCAGAGTGAGGACACAGGGCACAATCACACTGACGGTGACAGTAGTCTCACCCTGAGTTAGGTTGGTTGCCTCTAAGAACGGATCAAGAACTTCGATCAGTTCTTTAAGCTGAGCATACTCTCGCGGGGATAAGATGAGGCTTTTGTGCCCCACTGATTCCAACACACTGGACAGCTTTTGCATGTCTAAATGCACATAAGCCTTCACCTGCTTCAGAGTGGAATTCCATCGTGTTGCATTCGCTGTTGGAATTGTTGCATCACCAGAACACGCTTCAAAGCAGTCTTTAAACGAGGTGCCACTGTGGAGGAGGTTGGCTGCACGGGATAGCTTTGCTAGGGTGCTTGACAGCCCACTGGTGTCTTTCAGACCATCTTTTATGACCAACTGCAGTGAATGTGTGAAGCATGATAGTCTCTGCATCTTACAGTTCTCAGCCAAAGTGTCATTGACTGTCTGTTGATCTTCTGGCATCAGGTCTTGCCATATTTCATCATCCTCCTCAAATGTGCTGGGATCATGAGCTTCAGCATCATAAGGATCCTCTAGGGGAAAGCTGGCCTGGAAAGCTTTTCTCATGTTGGATGCATTGTCAGTTATGACAAAGTTGATCTTGTCCTTAATCAGGTATTCTTCAGCACAGCATTCAAACATCATTGCAATCTTCTCTCCTGAGTGTTTCCCATGCACTCTTTTGCAGGAAAGAAGATATGACTGAAGGCTGAGTTCCTGTTTTTTTTATCCATTGCCACTGTGTGTGCTGTCACTCCAAGGAATGACTGCATCTTTCGATCACTCTAAATGTCTGTGGTAACAGCAACACTCGATGCTTCTGCCAGCTGGTTCTTTATCTGTTCTTTCTTGACTTCCACCATTCCTGGAATGGTCACAGAGGAAATTGTGGATCTTGCTATGGGCCGGTACTGAGGGTCCAGGACATGCAGGAAGTGCTTGAAGTCCTCGTTGTCAATGATGAAGAGTGGCAAGCAGCACTTAATGATTAGATCTTTTACAAGGGCATCACTTATAGCCTTCTGACGTGGATGTTTGAGGTCGTACATCCTTTGCTGTCCATCATTTAAAAATGATGTGATAGTCTTCTGACCTGGAGCAGCTGGCATCACATCTGAAGCAGTGGAGGCACGGTATTCTTGGAACCTAGGGGAAGATAGGATACACACTTTAGCTTGCTGATGCCAAACTGTTTCAAGTAATCTTTCTCACAGCAAAAAATGTGTAACGTTATAGCTATAACAATATGCAATAACAATACAAATGTTACACATTATACACATAGTGGTTTGAACCATAACCAGTTAAGTTACGTATTTAGTTATCTAGTATATAACTAACATTACCATATTAGTAGATTAACTAATGTAAACTAGCTGGACAAATGAAAAGTATGAGAAAAGATACATAATTTATGAGACTAACAGGACAGGGATTAATTAGCAAAACCCAGTCATTTAATTATTGATTTAAGTATGTTACATGCTACCTAGCTGAGCTTTAACTCTCTATCCTCCGTGAGTCTGTATGTTTATTCTGTATGGGTCAGGGAGGGTGTGATTTTGTTAGAAGATAGAGCCAGTAAATAGTACTGTTCAAAAGCTACGTCGCGCATGTCTATTTTTAGAATTTGGCACACCCAATGCTGCATATATGCAAAGAAAAATATCCCCATATTTACAGTAGCCTATGCGGTGTCACCAATCACGATACGGTTCGGTAGTTTTCGGTACATCTGGGGGGGGGGGGGAATGCCACATCCGTCAAATCTTGTACCGTCTCCAGCTCTCAAGAAAACCAGTGGCGGCATCCACATTAGTTTTCTCCAATTAGTCAATTTATTGAGTAATAGCCTACAATTATTTTTATTTGCATTGTAAAGTTGTGCACATTTTATCAACATTATTTGTTGATGCATATAGGCTAGACTTCTTCCTTCTCCACACTTGGAGAATATTCATGGCGGAGACCTGCCATGTGCGGATTTGTTATTGCTAGTTAAGATTAATGCTAACACGGTAGTTCAGAGTGGTGTGTTTTTTCCGTTAAGTGTATGCTACTTGGTAATTAGCTAAATGATAAATAAGAAAAATCAGTTTTAATCTCCCTATAACACGAAGACGCTGCGTGTTACTTACCAACTCATCATTAGTGAGATGGATGGCACGCTCGTACCGAAAGCGAACCGTACTGTGACTTTTCTGTGCAATGCTGCATTAGCATTCTCACAGTAACGTTACTTAACTTACCTATACAATCTCACTTGGTTCTAGTGATATGATATACCCACCACACGACCTGACCCAACATCTTCGACCAGTGGTTGAGTTACTTCAGAGGCTATTGTTACCGTAGCTAGATAGCTAGCTAGCTAACGTTAACTGATCACCAACCATATCATCAACTGACTGCATATCACTTACTTTTCTGGGTGCATCCTTGACAGATGTCTGTTGAAGTTTGAGGTTGTCCCGGTCTTCTCCTCAATAGTTCGTTTACATATCGAACATCTAGCAGTGATCTTGCTGGAATTTGTTGTAAAATCTGTGTAAGCAAAGAGCACAATTCGGGGCGTCTCTTCAGGGATCTTCGCGCTACTGAACATGACGGTATGCACGCCACGTGAATCCGCATGTAGGTGGAACACACGTGCCTGCCCTTACACAAAATTGAATAATGTTACAGTATTAATATAGCTATTAATATAGCTATCAATATATTTTAATAGGGCCTATTATTTAAAAAAAATCTAATAAAAACAGTCTTTATCAATTAAAAAGTCAGAGTCCGGGTCTCCAACTTCCGAGTCCGAATGCAGTAAATTCGCGAGTCCGAGTCCAAGTCCGAGTCATCAGTGCTCAAGTCCAAGTCGAGTCACGAGTCATGAAAATCAGGACTCGAGTCGGACTCGAGTCCGAGTCCTGGACTCGAGTACTACAACACTGAGGGAAGAAGGCGAGACCACTTTCGGACTTCGCGTGGATGTGCGAGTAAGTATTATTTATCTTCATTAATGTTCAGGACTCATTGCAGAATAGAGCCAACGTAAGCTGTGTTAACGTTATGCTAATGTTGACATTATGGAGCTGTTCTGTTGCACTTTGTAGAACATTGCTTTGTTGCACTGTTTTATTATCAATACAAATGAAATTAAATTATTTTTCACTTACAATCTGCTCTGACCACTGTTTTTATTCACCACCATAATGTGTTATCATGCAGATTAACTGTATGTATGATACGCAACACAAAAATCTAATTTTATTTTTTGGCTGGTAAAAAAAAAGTTTGGCGGGTAGAAATTTTCATCTACCAGACATTTGGCTGGTGAACCAAAAAGTTAATTTCGGACTCTGCCTATACATAACCAGACCCCACACTACCATTCCGCCAATTTTAGAGAAGATCAACCAACCTACTGGGCACCTTCTCAGGTTATAGAGTCAACTGGACTAAGAGTGAACTGATGCCCATTCGTCTGAGTGAAACATCCTAGCTGCACACACTTCCATTTAAGTTATCCATTGACAAATTTACATATTTAGGTGTTGTGGTTACAAAGTACTACTATTCCTCCTTATTTGAGGCTAACCCCCCCCCCCCCATGACAAGGCTTGAAGCAAACATGCAATTTTGGAAAACTCTCCCTCTATCTTTGATAGGTAGAGTGAATGCCATTAAAATTTTCTTTCTACCCCAATTGTTATACTTATTCCAAAACATCCAAATTTTTCTCCCTAAATCCTTTTTCAAACATATAGACTCCATCATAATTCCCTTCCTGTGAAACTATAAAACACATAGAAGAGCTAAAACACACCTTTGTAAGCCAAGGTGGGACGGGGGATTAGCACTTCCAAAATTCTTACTGTATTACTGGGCATCAAGTATCAGAGTTTTCACCTTCTATGTGGATAACTTGACCCTTCAGCATGGATGGGTCGAAATGGAACAGGAAGAATCCCACCCGTTTCTCATACGGCCTGTTCTGTTGTCTCCCACTAAACTAGATAAATCAGTTTATAATTCCAACCCAGTTATACATGGTATGTTACATATATGGAAACAAATTAGGTCTCACTTTAATCTTAAACCCTTATCCTTTGCCCTTCCGATAGCTGGTAATCCTACTTTTGCCCCATCTAACCTGGGTGGTACTTTCAGATTGTGGAAAGTGGCTGGCATGCACACTATAGGTGATTTGTACTTTGATGGTTCTTTTGCCTCCTTCGCTCAGGTCCAGGGGAAACACAGTCTCCCAGGAAACAATTTCTTTATGTATTTGCAAATAAGGGATTACATTCGAAAACATCTACCAGGATTTGAGGCAGCCAACTGTTCAATGATAGATGTATGCCATAAAACCGACTTGTTAGCCTTGGTTGGCAGGCAATCTAGGAGAAGGACAACTCTGATTTCAAACCCGGGTAGATGAAGCTTGTTAGCCTGTCGGGCAGTTCATCTAGGAGAAGGTAAACTCTGATTTAAAACCTCCACTGCCTTGCGGGTATACTCGTCTACAGGAAATGTTTAAGGAAGAAACCCTGAGGAAAAATCTGCATCCGTCTCCGTTGCCAGTCGTCTCGCTAGTCTTGCCGCTGGTAGTAGGTGGTCTCGGACGAGAGAGTGGGGTTGATGATGCACAACTCTTCCTCACTTTAATCATTGCGCAAGTAATCAGTCATCCATCACAGGATGACTAGATGATCCTCATCGCTGCGATGGACGAATAACAACATGCCTTAAAAAACCATCAAGCTCAGATAAATTTGTATCCTTTATCTATGACACCTTACAGCAGGCCGATTTACCCTCGTCGGAAGGTATTAAGACAAAATGGGGGGAAGAGTTGGGTCTGCAGATATCTGATGAAATTTGGGAGGGAAGCCCGGAGCACATACGTACGTACATGCTCAAACAACGCTAGACACTGCCATATCCAGTTTAAAAATGTGTACCGACTCCATTATTCCAGAGTTAGGCTACACCAGATTTATTCCCGAGTGTCACCCTTATGTGAAAAATGTCAGTCAGCCAAAGGTACTCTGCTACATAGCTTTGCTCTTTGCCCAACGATACAGACCTACTGGATAGAAATATTTGAGATACTGTCTAAAATAATCAACACCCAGTTAGAATCGGGCCCTCTTTTAACCATCCTCGGAAGGTCTGATACGCAGACCAATCTGACTGCCTCTCAACAACACTTTCTCTTTTATTGCCTTATTACAGCAAAGAGGTTGCTTCTTTTGTTTTGGAAAGAAAAAGAGGTCCCTACTACTAAGATGTGGCTCAGCAACCTGTCAAATACCTTACATCTGGAGAGAATAAGAAGATAAACTTTCACTGTTTGAAAAAAAAACCTTGTTACCCCTTATTCATTACCTTGCTAGTGCGACTAGCTCATCCTATAATTAATATATTTCACTATTAATCACCTTTTGAGTAGTAGAGGGATGGGGAGGGACGTTTTTTTTTTTTTTGTATTTGCTTAAGCTGTTTTGTACCATTAATATGCAATATGTTATATTCATCTAATAACTGTTTTGCATTGAGCATCTGTTGCTGTTTAGGACTCTGTTGTTTTTGTTTTTCTTTGTCATTTGTTGTGTACTTGAAAAATGAGCACTGGATATCATATGTGTACATGCACGAACTAACAGCTCAAATAAAATGTATCTCAAAAGAAAAAAAAGAGGGCACACAGCTTATAACTAACTGCTCAAATAAAATGTATCTAAAAAAAAAAAAGACGGCACACAGCTTATAACTAACTGCTCAAATAAAATGTATCTCTGCCCACTCAGTGGAGTGGGTAGATTCAAAGGCCTGGACCCAGACAATGTCAACATGTTAGTTTGTAACTGCTGTCCCAACACTTCTAGAAGTATAGTGTTTCTCAACTTTGGGAATCACATCATCCTCATGATAAAACTACAGAAGAGATCACATCAAGTTAACAAATGTTATGTTGAAGGTCACATCCTGGCTTAACCAATGTTGTCTGCAATTGAATGGGTCGAAAACAGTTCTATGTTTTTCTCAAAAGGCAACAGCATAAATGTACAGCAAGATATTCTCATCCAGGGAGAGAGACTACAAGTTGTCTCAGAATACAAATACTTAGAAGTACACATAGATTGAAACCTCGGCTTCAAAACCCACATAAAAAGGGCTTGCAATAATGTAGTTTAGTTTGGCAAATTTCAGGTTTATGAGAGACTTCCTATCAACTGAGGCAGCAAAGATATACTTTCACTCAATGGTTGCTTCCTACATTACCTACTGTCTGATAAGCTGGTCTAACACAAACTCTACAACATTAAAACCACTGGAATCATTATACAAACAAGTACTCAAAACCTTAGACAAGAAGCCATTTACTTTTCATCATTGCCATATTCTGAAAAAGTATAATCTACTTAGTTAGGAAAACCTCATCAAGTACAAAAATGTCTGCCTGGTTTATAAGATCATGCATGGTTTAGCTCCTCCTCTGTCCAGCTTCATCATCTTCAAATCTACCAAACAGAGCTACTAGAGGTGCAGCTAGAGGGGACTGCATAATCCCACTCAGGAAAACTGCATTTAGTCAGGCCATCTTCTCCTTTAGAGCATCACATCAATGGAACTCAGTACCACAATCAATTAGAGAGTCCCCATCCTATTACTCATTTAAGTGTAACGTCAAGAAATGATTTATTAAGAACCAACAATGTCAACACTGATGCTATTCGCACACACCTTTAACATGTTATTTAACTGTATTATACATTAGCTGTGTTGTATGTCTGCTTTTTTATATATATTATTTTGATATTATTGATTATATATTAAATTATTATTATATATTATATATTGATTAAATTGATATTAAAATGTTATTTTTCTTTATCATCTTTATCTTTTTCTACATTATCTGTACAGTCTGTATATATTTTCTTGTTTATTTGCTCTTGTTCTTGTATATTAACTATGTTGTATGTTTATTTTTTGTACTATTTTATTATGCCTAACAACATCAGGCAAAGGGACCGCCGATGGAAACTAGCCTATTAGCTAACTCGGGTACATTTACGTTTGTTTCGAATGTTGATTAATGTACATTGTCCCTTCCCAAATAAATGTTTAAACTAAACTAATCCCAAAATTCCATATCAGGTGAAATTCTTCCAACAAATATAGTTCCACACCACAGTATCGCAATACTTAGCAGCCACAATGATAGCCATCAATATCTACCTGGATTTGGAAGTAGTAAGCATGGCTCCTCTCCAGTGTAACAAAATCTTATAAGGCAGAATCCCTTGTCTCCAGCACACACGTGCAGATTAACCTCGTCTTGCTTGCTGTGTAGGCACTAATATTAACAGTTAAAAGAACATATAAACAAGGTTAATTTTGTCTGGCTTTTTACTTAATTCACTGATTCTTACATAAAGACAGGTGTTTTTTACATGACGTGTTTTGACTGCCAAGCCTGCAGTCTTCATCAGAGATGTTGCCAAAGCTTCCTGTCAGCTGATTTATGTGGATGTGGTCGTCCTACCTGTTACCACACAAATTAGCTGACAGGAAGCTTCAGCAACATTTCTGATGAAGACTGCAGGCTTGGTAGTTGGAACATATTAGGTAAAAAAAAAACAGTTACTATTGTCTTTTTATGAGAAAACGGTGAACTAAGCATGTAAACAGGAATGCATGCCAGTATCTTTCCAGTTTAAATGCTTTCTGTCTTTACATTAAAGTGAAATTATTAATTTATGTCAAACATCTTTTAGCACATTTATGATGAATCGTAATATTACCTTTATCTTGCAAATCCTAGTTACATGACAGTCACAAGTGACAATCCCATCAGCTTCTCATCCAGACCCATCAGCTTCTCATACTATCTTCTGGCTTGCGTCCTACATTTGCATCCATAACTGTAAAACAGTACACAGAAACAATAAGCAAAAAATTAAATGGTAATTTAATATTTAGTGTTGAACTTCAAAATTGTGGAGTAGGTCAGTATTATAGGCAACATTACTACAGCTCAGTGGTTCAAATATTGACTATGCCTGGCCCTATCCCTGCCTACCCTTGGCTTATAAGCATATATGATGTTGGCCTTTGTGCTAGACATACCCAAAATCTTACCTGTCTTGTCCTAGTTCAAACCCTAAATACCTTGTCGTGACTGTGGTGAACTTGTGTGTCTCTGGGTAGCCTATGGCCTTGATCAAGCTCTTGGATTGTTGCAGAGGGTTAGTCCTGAATTTGCTTAAGCTTCAAGGCAGTTATGCATCTAGCTCTTTGTCGACACCAAATCCTGGATGCACCCTGGCCTTGAGTTGCGTTCTCTACAGCCTGGACCTGAGAAGGGGTTAGCTCTTCTAGCTGGAAATCCTGGCGTAGCTCTCCAAGTGATTTGGGGGGTAGCTGTAGAGTCTCTGGTGTTCTGTATTCACAAACAGTTTAAGGCAGCATGCAAGATTTTGGGACAAATTCCTTATGGTAATTCTCCCTAGCCATCAGTGCAGGACTCCTTGGACAGTTTCTGCTTAAAGAATAAAAAAAACCAAGCATACATTTCTGACCCCCTCTTCACTCTTGGACATTGAACTGGTTTCTCAACCTTAGGTTACTCGACTTTAGGTTGTGCAGTTTACCTCCCAGCGATGGCATCATCCAGTTTTTGTTTTTTGGATTTTACTGAGGAGAATTCTATAAGAGCTATAGCAGTGGCAGGAATCAGATTTTTTTTTTAAAGCATAAAGATCACCAAGTACTGCCCTACAAAGGGAAATGACAGTAACTAACAATTTCTAACACACACTTCTGGGGCCCATAACATTGCAAACACATTGCAATTACAACATGTTTTTTGTCTTAGTCTAAGACAAACCATAGAAATTGTAGTTGGAGTGTCTGATCTTAAGTTTCCCCGTGTTAGGATCTGCAGAAATATGTTTTAGAAATTGACAGTTCCTGTCATTTCCCTTAGTAGGGTAGGCTACAATTGCATGTACATACATCCATCCATTATCCAAACCGCTTATCCTGCTGTCAGGGTCGTGGGGATGCTGGAGCCTATCCCAGCAGTCATTGGGCGGCAGGTGGGGAGACACCCTGTACAGGCCGCCAGTCCATCACAGGGCCGACACACCTAGGGACAATTTAGTATGGCTGAGTCACCTGACCAACATGTATTTGGACTGTGGGAGGAAACCGGAGCACCCGGAGGAAACCTATGCAGACATGGGGAGAACATGCAAACTCCACACAGAGGACGACCCCCAAGGCTGGACTACCCCGGGGCTCGAACTCAGGACCATCTTGCTGTGAGCGACCACGCTAACCACTGCGCTACCATAAGATGTACATACATCTTATACAAAAACAAAAGCAATGATATGTACATTTAAACACCTTTTCTACATGTGCCACTTGCCCTTTTCAGGAATCAGGAATACTTTTGTGAAATGAAACAAAATATTGTTTCCCCGACCCAGAGCAGTGCAACACAAAGACAAAAACACATCTAAAAACTACAAGAATACATGTCAAACTACAAATAACATTTTTTGTTTAAATTCACTGTCCAAGAGAACGAACGCCAGCCCAGTGTTGTAGTTCTCGAGACCGGTCTCCTCTCTCGAGACCAGGATCCCATGGTCTTGGTCTCTTCTCGGTCTCGGACATAATTAGTCTCGGTCTTGTCTTGGTCTCGGATATTGGTCTTGAATTTCTCAAATTTGTATTGAGTGAAAATTAAGTGGAGGCAATTTAAAAAATAATAGCCGGTAGGCTGCGCTGCAGACACAAACAGTCATCCACGCACTGAACACAGATTGTAGCTAGATGCGTAATTGACCAAACTCGAGAACACATTTTACATTCAACGAACGTTACTGTTTTCTAAATGGCTATTTAATATCGGAATGGGAGGCTAATTAATCACCTACCTCCAAAAGTAGAGTCGCTACTTTGGCCTTTTTCTTAGATAGGCTACAGTATGTTTAAAGTGGACTGTAACAGATCATATTAAGCATCGTAGCCTACTTTTCAGAACAGTATAGCATTTTACTAAACTATGACTAATCCGTGTATTTACGCTAACAGGCTACGTGTATTTTAGCACAATGTAAACATATTTGTATTAACCATTAGCGTGAAATGTAACCCAGTCCCATTTCCTCATTCGTTAATATAGATTACGATCGTAATCAACACAAAGTAGAAAGCGGAGTGATACTTAAGTGAAGTCCCAGTGATGTTGTACTGACTATCAGCACTCATTGGCTGCCTCTTGTCAAATCAAAGTACTTGGTCGGAACTGGCTAACTGTTGTAAAGATGCCATTCCTTCCTTTCTCATTACCATTGGCAACTGTGTACGTTAACATTACTGTTCCTTTCTATTGCGAGCCACGGCTCAGTTCGTTGTGATTCTCGCTGCTGAATACGCGCACGCTAGCTAATAATAATTAAGTTAATTAATCATGTCTGCGTTGTCGTCAATAATTCGCTTCGGGTACACTAATCACAAAGAGTTCGTGTCCAATATGAAAAAGAAGCATCAAGCCGTCTGCAAGTTTTGCCACAAATCGATCACGGAGACCGTTGGGACAACATCAAGCTTCTATAGGCATATGGAGCAAAGCCATAAAGACAGGTTAGTCATTCGTGCAGTAGCTTTTATATTGTTAGCTAAGCAAGCCAACTGTTCAATTTTGGGTCTTTTGTCATGTAACGTTCGCTCTTTTGGGCGAGTCAACTACGGTGATTATGCTAGACTAGAGCTAGCATAGCTAGTTATATAGCTAGCTCACGCACTTGGAATGTTTAAATTCAGTGTAAAACTGGAATGCGCCCCAGCTATTTATTTTGTACAGTTTTCTAAATTAGCTAACATTAGGTAGTTAGCTGTGGATTAAAGCAATTTCCAGCATTAATTCTTATAAGAGCTAGTATTAATAGCTACAGTATGATACAGCTAACGTTATCGATGTATGGTTTCCTATGGAGCTAAGGTAGCTGGCCTGTTCTTCCTTTAAAATTAGCTTAGCTTGCAGCTAGCCAGCCAAATCGTTACCAGACACAGACTAAGATGTTATACGGTACATAACCTGCATTTATTGCATAATAACGTTTAAAATAGTCACCTATTTTAAGTATTAAAATAGTCACCGACACCGATGTGTAAATATTCTAATACTTCTGTATGTAGCTAGCTAATAGCTATTTTTTAAATTTCATTTAATCTTTCTTTTCTTTCTTTTTTCCATCTCCACCTAACAGGTTCAGTGAATATAAAGCTGGAAAATTTACTTAATTTGAGCAGACCTCTCAGCCAAGTGTGTCATCCTTTTTACAGCCCCGGGTGCAGCAGGTGTACAGTCAAACCTCGACTAGACAACAGGCCATCAACAATGCAGTAATATGTGACTTGATTGTTGGATGCTGTTTGCCTCTGTCACATTTGGAAAACGACAACTTCAGACACTTTTTGAAAATTATGGATGATCGATATACCCCAATGTCAAGGAGAACCATGACAGACAAACATATCCCTCATCTAGTAGATAAGGTTAAAGCACATATTAAATATGACCTGCAGTGTCAGGCTTACATCTCAGTGACAGCAGACATTTGGTCTGATCGAACCTTGCGTTCTTTTTTAGGGTTAACTGCACATGTGTATAGCAGCACCAAAGATGTATTTGAGCTTAAGTCTTATCTCTTGGACTGTAGGCGTTTTACTGGACGACATTGTGGCGAGAACATTGCCTCTGCATTTTATGAGATCACGGAAGAATTTGCAATCAGTGAAAAGATTGACTACATAATAACAGACAACGCTTCCAACATGAAATGTGCTTTTAAAGTTAAAATGCCGCAACAATCAGATGATGCGCATGATAGTGGAGACGAGGTGGGAGACCTTGATGATGATGATTTATGGGAGGATCTGGAGGATGAGGATGGCAGTGCAGATATCACAAGGAGTACGTCCAGACAGCGTTTGTCATGCTTTGCTCATTCTCTGCAACTGGTAGTAGGAGATGGCTTAAAGGAAACTAAGTGTCTTTCCGGTGTGATTGCCAAAGCTTCAAAACTGTCGTCTTTGTTACATTTCAGCACTTCATTTAAAGATAAGTTTGAAGTCACTTTTGGCTATGGACGCTCTATCCCAGCAGCAAATGACACCCGTTGGAACTCCACTTTTAAGCAATTGAAAGCTATCACAGCATTGGATCACAGCATTCTCAGACATGTGCTCTGACTTTCCTAATGTTGTTTTCTCTCCATGCAAGTGGGCTCAGCTCAAAGAACTCTGCACCATTCTTGAGCCTTTTGCAGAGGCTACCGACCTTACACAAGGTGAGCAACTGGTGACAAGCAGCCTAGTTGTCCCCACAGTTTTGGACATTAACACCCACCTCATGAGGATGGAAGAGAAGAGGTTTCTCTGCCGGCCTTTAGTCAGAGCACTTAAAGAATCCTTACACAGGAGGTTTTCTGGCATATTTGTTAGAACAAAAATGGATGAAAGCAAGCAACACCATGAACCGTTTGGTGAGGATGTGTACTTCATAGCTGCCATGCTTGACCCACGTTTTGGACTCAGCTGGGTGGATATGGATGTTCAGTCTACTGAAAATGTCATGTCCCCTCTGGTCAGAGATGAACTCAAGAGGTCACTCAAAGGTCAGTACACACACACACACACACACACACACACTGCTTTCACTGCCTGATGGCTCTGTGTACATACAATGGTAGTTTAGGAACAGTAGTAAATATAATAAATGACAAAATGGTATAATTTAAGTCTTTGTTCATAAAAGTCTTAATGATCATTTTCTTTGTTTATTTTTTTCAGACACCTTGATTACAGAAGCAAGGGCCATAGGAACAGGATCCCCTCCGAAGGATCCCCATAGTGCACAACAATCTCAAGAGGAGTTACCTCCACTCAAGTGTCCAAGACTATTGGCAAGGTACCAATGGCATAGAAAAAGTCACAGTTGTGACCGAGACTCAAGCATAGCATCACAAGTACAGAAGTACTTTGAGACCATTAAAGACTTCCATGATGAAGACACACTCAGTTTTTGGGCTAGGAACGAAGAGAAGTTCCCCAACCTACATTCCCTGGCACTTAAAGTCTTGTCTGTGCCTGCATCTTCAGCTCCTATTGAGCGTGTATTCAGCAGAGGGGGCCTTATCACGAGGCCTCACCATTCACGATTGGGGACAAAAATGTTGTCATATCTAATGTTTCTTAAGTGTAACCATGCACTACTGTCTAAGTAGTCTAAGGTGCCCATGCCCATGTTGGCTGGTATATAAATTGGTTTATACTGAGTAGACCAACAGACTGTCTGTAGACATAAAACATGTTGTAAACATTAAATATTATTTTTTTGCAAATGTATTCGCTTCTCTTCTGATTACTGTATTTTCATTGTTTAAGTGAAAGCATGAACTGTATCGAATTCCATTACATTTTAACAAATAACCTGATGTTTAGTTGTACTGTATTGTTGAATGCGTTGCTGCACTGGCCAAATTAATGTGAAATCTATGCTTGCCTTTAACCAGAGGGAATCTTTCCTTTTTTAAAGTTGGTTTATTCAGAAAGTTATGTTATCAGCCATCCTATGTTATACTGACTGGTATTTTTTAAAAGACTATGCATGAGGATCAATGAAATAATGTTCTCTTCTGACTGTGTAAGTGTTTTGTACAAAGGCTTCATTCTGAGTAGAAAATGTATAAATGCCATTATAATACAATAATATAGCTATTGTAAAGGGTATACAAACTATTCTATTCTCGGTCTCGGAAAAGACTCGACTTGTTCCGGTCTTGGTCTAGAACTTGGTCTTGACCACCGTTGGTCTTGATCTTCACTCGGTGTCGGCTAGGAGGAGTCTTGGTCTCGATTGAGGCGGTCTTGACTACAACACTGCGCCAGCCAGCTTGATTTTTGGAACTGCCGGTCCGCATGGGCTAGCAGTTAGCTTAGCCTGCCCAGCTTCCGCGTCCAGTAAGACCGCCCGCAATGTTTCCTCCTCGGGTGCAGCTCCAAGCAGTGCCGTGGCCTCTGGGCCCACCGGACGAAGCAGACCAAGCTCCCCCAGCTGACCCAACGCCAGCCCCCCCCCCACCAGCCAGACACCTTCGACACACATCCCCACTCCACACGATGACTCCAAAAACAGTCAATGCTAGGGAAGGCCGCCGCCAAACCGCCCTTGATTTTATTGGCACTGCCGGTTAGCATGGGCTAGCAGTTAGCTTAGTCTGCCCCGCTTCCGTATCCTGTCAGACCGCCCTCGGTGTTTCCTCTTCGGGCGCTGCTCCGGGCAGGGCCGTGGTCCCTGGGCCCACAGGACGCAGCATACCAAGCTCTCCCAGCTATCAAACGAAGACAAACTTAGACGCAGATGTGGACAAAGACACGGCATGGACGGCACTGCATGAGGTCGCCGCAGACGTAAGTTCGCGCCGCCATCTTCACACACCTGTACTAGTTGAGTGTCAAAGAAACTGCTGGCCGATACAGCTTATTTGTACTCAGAACGAGAGGTTTATTGACTCGACGACAATATCGTAACGTGCATTACACGAAGTGCTCTCAACCAACCTTGATGCCTGTCTTCCCGTTCGTCACAGCGGAGCTGCTTATTATAACTCTCTGATTGGTTACATGGTCTGTCCGTCTACTTGTATTACCCAATACCTTGACAGCTCCTCCTCAAATTATCCTTCCTCTCGATCACATGGTTGCAAACAAACAATAACTCTTATACTTTAGACTTGTGACATACTGAACATTGTGTTACGTCACCACCCACCCCTTAAGGCATCATACACATAAACATAACATTTGCTAACTTAAACTGACAGTCCAGTAATCAACAGCTTAACTCTTTTTCTTTCAGAGTAAACAACTGTTGAGGTGTTTTTCTTCAGCGGATTATACTTTGCATACTTACAAATTAACAGACTTGTTTTCAACAACGATGGTGAATTTATTTTCTTTCTTCACAATGCATTTGCATTCACTTTTATACAGAGCTCACATTAGATGTGACCACCGCGCTTTTTTTGATCTCATGCACACGGTGTACAAGTGCACACGCCAGACTGCGTAATTACGTCGCCGCTGAACCTACGGTGGCTCATAAGGTACAAACAGTACAATATACAAAACACCCGTAAGTGAAATTCGCCCCACATAGCGCACAGTTTTTATACATGTTAACAGCCCAACTCGAATTTGGCTTACTGCGGTTCACCTGGAAATAAACAACAAAAATAAGGTCCCTTCTTTACCTTAATAATGTAAACAAAAACACCGTGCTCTGTGCACTAACCGCACTCTAAGTGCCAAATATTCTCTGACTAAACTTTCTCAGTTTCAGCTTGGTTGCTGGTTTAGTCATCAGATCTGCCACCATCAGCTCTGTGGGGCAGTACTCCAAAATCATTCTACCACTGTTCACAATTTCTCTAATGAAGTGGTATTTAATATCGATAGGTTTACACCTTTGTCGATGTACTGGGTTGTTAGCGATTGCTATAGTGCCCTGATTGTCTTCGTAGATTTTGATCTGACCATATTTGTAGTTGTCCAGGTTCTCTAGTAACTGCTCCAAATAAAGGCGCTCCTGCATTGCAGCTGCTAGAGACATATATTCCGCTTCGCAAGTGGACAGAGCTACTGTTTGTTGTTTTCTGGTTTTCCATGAAATTAAACCACTTCCCTCACTTAGATTGACACAAAACCCTGTAGTGCTGCGTCTGTCGGAGGCATCTGATGCCCAGTCAGCATCAGTGAACACTCTTAGTCTTAGACTATTTTTGTCATTCCTTTTAAAGATCAGTTCCTGATTGGTTGTACCTTTAAGATATCTGAAAACATGTCTTAAAGTTTTCCAATGTTCTTCAGTAGGTTCTGCGAAATGTCTAGATAGGCTACTGACAACATAGCTCAGGTCAGGCCTGGTGCATGTGGATAAGTAAAGCAAACTACCCACTGCTTCTCTGTATTCTTTTGGATTTTGCATCTTTTCAGAATTTTCTGAAAATTCAAGTTTTGGTTCATAAGGAGTTTCTCTGGCTCTACACTCCTGCATTCCAAACCTCTCCAAAATTTTATTGGCTTATCTCGTTTGAGATATTTTGACTTGCCCTTCTGTCTGGGTGAACTCTATGCCTAAGAAATGCTTTAATTTACCCAGATCCTTCATTTCAAACCTCTCTGTGAGCATTTTCTTTACATTTCGCGATATGGCCTCATTGCTAGCTGCTATGAGGTCATCAACCCAGATCAGTAAGATCCTTTTTTCATTTTGGCTCACTTTTGAATACACACAGTGATCTGCGGGATTTTGTTTGAAACCATTGTCACATAGACAAGCATGTAATAGTGCATTCCAGTTTCTACCAAATTGCTTAAGACCATAAAGTGACTTGTTAAGTTTGCATACAAGTGTTTCATCTGAGGTCAACTTTTTCACAAACCCTTCCGGCTGCTCTATATACAATTCACAATCAATCGGCGCGTGTAAATACGCTGTCTTTACATCCATTTGGTGCAAAATTAAACTTTCTTATGCAGCCTTCTGCATAATGATCCTTACACTAGACATATCAGCAGTTGGTGAGAATGTTTCATCATAATCAGTCCCTTGTTTTTGACTGTAGTCTTTAGCTACGTACCTCGCTTTGTCTTTTTCAGAACCATCAATGTCCAGTTTCAAAGCAAAAACCCATTTTCCCCCCACTGCACTTTTACCTGGGGGCAATGCTGTGAGGCTGTACGTTTCATTTGCCTCAAGTGATTTAATTTCCTCCCTCATTGCGTTTTTCCATTGTTTGGATTTTGTGGACGCAATGGCATCCTGGTAGGACTGAGGGGTGTCGCATACCGCTCTGTAACAAGAGTCAATGCAAATGTTCAAACTTTCCTCAGAGTCCTCCATTTAGAATTCCTGGAAATGAGCAGGTTTCCTCCTGTCTCTAGGTGGGTACCTTTTGTTAACAGTTTCATCAACAGTCTGTTCAGGTAACGATTCAGTACCACCACAATTCATATCAGTTACATTTTCATTTCCAACATTTTCATCATTGACATCGCGGTCACCAGTTGTAACCTCTGGTACCCCTACTGGTACCAGCACACTGTAGTCAATTCCCCTGTGTGACTCTGATGTCTGAGTTCCCTTCTCTCTATCTGCTTTGTTTGAGAACTTCACTAGTCTGTGTTTTTGGACCTTTTCCGTTTCAGGGTAATAGACCAGGTAGGCTGGACTATTTTTGTCGTAGCTGATGAAAATTCCCTGTTCACATCGGGACTCAAATTTTCCCTTTTCCTGTTTATATGGAAAACACACAGATCCAAACTTTTGTAACTTTGATACATTTGGTACTTTTCCTGTGAACATTTCATATGGCGTTTTCTTAGTTCTCCTATTGTAACACCTGTTTCTTATGTATGCTGCCGTCTGCATAGCATAATTCCATAAGTAATTTGGCAAACCACTTTCAATAAGTAGGCATCTGCTCATATCACCTAGAGTTCTCCACCCTCGCTCCGCTGTGCCGTTCTGGTGAGGGGGGTACGGCGCGGATGTTTCGTGCCTGATCTTATTTTTGGTCATTAACCCTCTGAATTCCTTACTGGTAAATTCAGTACCATCGTCTGACCGAATACATTTAATTTCACTGTAAGGTGCTATATCAGCCAGGAACCATTCTGTAGCTTGTACAGTGTCACATTTTGACTTCAGAAAGTACACCATCATTGTACCAGAATAATCATCAGTAAAAGACTGGGCATGTTTAAATCCTTCAATGCTTGGTGTTTGCATTGGGCCTGTTAGGTCAGTATGGAGCAATTCTAATGGCTTTTTAGCTCTAGTGTCAGGTTCCCAATTTCTTGTCTGCACAAATTTTCCTTTTATGCACACTTTACACACCTGTTTCGGCCCTGCAGTACCACCCTTTATCTCCATACCTTTTACCACACTTTGCAATGTTTGCACACCGTCATGATTACAATGACACAATATCTCATGCCATGTTTGTACATCTTAACATGCTTTACAATGTATTGTATTTTTAAATCACGTCAGGGCACAGCGCTGTCGCTCGACACAACCTCTCCGTGGCATTCTTTATTTAGACTGACACAGCAACAAAGGCAGACGCGATCAAACAACCCAGAGCCCGCAGGCATCACCAATCGATCACAGCACAATAGAACAGCACCAAATCAAATGCAGTACTGTCGATGTGTGCATACATAACATTCCCCCCCCCCCCGGCAGGATTTCAAACATGAAAGGTTGACACAAAGTCCTCTAGGTGGCCAGGGCGTAAACGTGTGCGAACAGGTCGCGGGGCGGCCTGAGGCTGGGCAGGCCGAGGTGGGGAGGGAGATGGCAGGGGAAGCTGAGGCCCAGAAATGTCTGGGGCCCGTGTAGGAGCTGCATGAAGCCCCGGGGCGTCTCGCCATGCTGAGGGAATGGCTATGGTTGTGTCACCAGCTGTGTGTGGCGGAGCTGACACCTTCCGTAGACGACTGGAGTGCCACCGAGTGCCATCGCTGAGGAGGTAAGTGGCTGGGCCCAGCTGACGGGTGACTTGGAGAGGAGAGGACCAGTATGAAGCCATTTTATTGTCCCTGTGGGGCCTGCGGACCCTGACCCAGTCTGACACATTGATGTCTGGCACCCTGGTTCGTTTTGACTGGTCAAACCGTTGCTTCATCCACGTCTGCTGACGAGTGACTGAGGCTCTGACCCCGGAGGGAGGTGCCTGAGGTGTGGAGGGGCGGAGCCTGTCAAGGGGCATGCACAGTTCCCGGCCTAGCATGAGAGAGGCTGGGGAGACGCCTGTGGTCGAGTGCTGTGTGGCCCGATAGTGCAGCAGAGTGTGACGGATGGCCTGCGTGAAAGAGCACCCTTGGGCCATGTGTGCTCTGAGGCCGTTCTTCAGTGACTGGTGAAAACATTCAACGCCGCCATTGGCCTGGGGGTGGTAGTACGCAGTGCGTATATGACGGATGCCCTTGCTTTCGAGATAAGCAGTGAACTCAGCAGAGACCAGCTGAGGGCCGTTGTCAGTGGTGATGGCCTTTGGGAGGCCCCAGCGAGAGAAAAGAGAGTCCAGGAAGTCGATGATGATCTGTGAGGTCACAGTGCCGGAAGTGGTGAGTTCAGGCCATTTTGAGTGTAGATCGTAGGCGACCACCATGAAGCGTTGGTGGTGGGGAACTCCATGGATCTCACCACAAATGTCCAACTGCAGGTGTTCCCAGGGCTGAGAGGGCCAGGCGAGAGGTTGCAGGGGTGGGGGAGCCTGGTGGCCAGTCTTGCCACTCACAAGGCAGGCAGAACAGTCCTTCACCAGAGCCTCAATATCTCTGTCTATCCCCGGCCACCACACCAGGTCTCGGCAGCGCTGTTTCAGTTTCACAATGCCCAGGTGGCCTTCATGCGCCGTATTCAAAACACGTGCACGGAGAGCAGCTGGGACCACTGTGCAAAACCCACGTGCCACGCAGGTATCGTTCCAGCAGGAGAGCTCCTGTCTGACTCGGGCGAACGCAGCCAGCTCCTCTGGGACCTTGTGAGGCCAGCCGTTCTGGATGTAGGTGCGGAGCTGGGAGAGGACAGGGTCCTGTTCGGAGGCTGCCCTCAGCTCCTGCAGAGAGACAGTGGCCTGGAGGGGTGTGTGTAGCATTTGGACAATGTCCTTTTCCACACAGTCAGTGTCCGTCTGTGGAGCTGGGGTGGAGACAGAGCGAGAGAGCAGGTCGGCGACAACATTGTCTCTGCCTGGGGTGAACTGCAGGCTGAAGTTGTACTGGCGGAGGCGGTCAGACCAGCGGTGCAGCCTCAGGGGTTTGTGGCCTGTCCCAGATGTGGACAGCAGCGCTGTCAGGGCCTGGTGATCTGTCCTGAGGGTGAAGGAGCGGCCATAGAGGTAGAGGTGCCACCTTTCACAAGCCCAGATACAGGCTAACGCCTCACGCTCACCCACGGAGTACCGCTGCTCGGTCAGGTTGAGGGCACGGGAGGCGAAGGCAATGGGCTTCTCCACACCGTTCTGGGTTTGAGACAGCACGGCCCCTATCGCTGTGGCTGATGCGTCACAGGTCACAAAGGTGGAGCTGGAGATGTCAAAGTGAGCCAACACTGGTGGTGAAGTCAGTTGAGTCTTGAGATCACGCACAGCGTCACTTTATGCCTTTGACCACACCCATGGCTCGTCCTTACGCAGCAGCTGGCGCAGGGGGGCTGTGGTCGCAGAGTACTGGGGAAGAAACCTCAGGTAGTAACTTGTCATACCCAGGAAGGAGGCGACCTGGGCGGCCGAGCTGGGCTCAGGGACGTTGGATTGTAGTGGAGTTACACCGCTCGCTGACAGCCGGAACCCCACGAAGTCGATGGCTGGCACAGAGAGGACACATTTCTCAGCATTGAGAGTTAGCTTGTGCTTGGACAGGGCTGCGAAGACCATGTTAAGGCGCTTGTCGTGGATTTCACTGGTGGGCCCGTGTACCACTATATCGTCCAGATAAATGGCCACGCCCAGTATGCCAGCCAGCACGGAGACCATGATTTTCTGGAAGCAGCTAGGGGCGGAGCTGAGACCGAAAGGCATCCTGGTGTAGCGAAACACTCCTGCATGTGTCACAAAGGCTGTGAGGTTTCGGCTGCTGGGGTGGAGGGGCACCTGTAAGTACCCCTGTCTGAGGTCGAGCTTGGAGAACACCTCAGAGCCATAGAACTGAGCAGTGAGTTCTTCTGAGGTGGGCAGTGGATACTTATCAGGGACCACTGCCTTATTTACTGCACGTAGATCGACGCAGACACGCAGGCCCCCCGACTTCTTCTTAGCCACCACGAGGTTTGAGACCCAAGGTGACGCGTCCACCGGTTCAATGATGCCAGCTTCCAGCAGTTGTTGCAGCTCGGCGGAGACCCCATCACGGAGAGCCAACGGGATGCGGCGCAGTGGTTGGATGACAGATTTCACAGCAGGGTTGAGGAGAGGTTGATGGGTGAAGGCGGAGAGGCAGCCCAGCCCCATAAACAGCGATGGCCACTTCTGCTGCCAAGGTGTGGCGACAGTCAGGATTGCTGCCCCCCTTGTGTCTAAGAGGGAGAACCCCAGAGCGGAGAACAGGTCCAGGCCCATCAGGTTGGCCCCACGGCGTGCCACATGAAAAACTGCATTGGGCACCAGCTTGGTTCCATAGCGGACAGTCACTTGGAGAGAGCCAACCAGATCGATTTTGGAGTCACCATACCCACAGAGGACAGCTGAGGGTGCGGACAGTGGCAGTGAACCGAAAAATTGACTGTAGGTATCAACATTCAGGAGAGACACACTTGCACCGGTGTCCAACAGCAGGGGGATGCACACATCATTAATGTTGACTGTGCATGATTTGAATGACACTGGCCCAGAGCTCACCTTGTGAATGACGGCGGTTGAAGACTGGGGGGTGTGGCCCTCTGACCCAGCCGGGGAAGATCGACAGACGTTGGCAAAGTGATTGTGCTTACCGCAGCTACGGCATGTCTGGCCACGGGCAGGGCAGTTCTGAGCCCTTGAAACATGAGACCGAGACCCACAGTTACCACAGGACTGTTGAGGGCGGGGCCGAGAACGCCGTCGTTGCAGTTGCAAGACGTCCCCAGTGGAGTCGGCGCCCGCCTCGCTCTGGCTGGGTTGCGTCCCGAGGGGCAGCCGTGAGTAGAGGGAGGAGTCGTTGGCAGCTTGACTGGAGGTGGCCACTTGCTGTGTATTTAGCATAGCAGCACACTCAGCTGCTCCCTCAACCTGTAGTGCGATGGTAATTGCTCTGGACAGCAGCAGATCGTCTTTTTCCAGCAGGAGAGTCTCACGCACCTTTGCGTTGTTGGTATGTTCGATTAGCTGGTCGCGAACCATCTCGTCCTGAAGCGCGCCAAACTTGCATGAGCTAGCTAGCCCTCGCAAATTGGCTACGTACTGCCGCACAGACTCACCAGGCAGTTGGTGTCGCTGACGGAATATAAATCGCCGAAGGAGGGCACTCTGTGGAGCAGCGAAATGGGTGCTCATAAGTCCCACAGCTTCGGCAAAGCTTGTGACGTTCCCCAGAGACCCGAGCACACGATGACCCTCTGCTCCCAAGCAGTGTAGCAACAGAGCCGTCTTCCTAGCCTGGCTCACGTCGTCGAGCCCTGAGGCAATGATGTAATTTTCAAAACTATGTAGCCAGCGAGTCCATGGTACCGGAGGCTCGCCAGGTAATGCCAGGAAGGGGGCAGGTGGTGGGAGAGAGATATCAGCCATCCTCGTCGCCAATATTGTATTTTTAAATCACGTCAGGACACAGCGCTGTCGCTCGACACAACCTCTCCGTGGCATTCTTTATTTAGACTTACACAGCATCAAAGGCAGACCCGATCAAACAACCCAGAGCCGGCAGGCATCACCAATCGATCCCAGCACAATAGAACAGCACCAAATCAAATGCAGCACTGTCGATGTGTGCATACATAACACAATGGTCTGCATTTTCATCAAAGCTAGGTAAGTAGTACAGGTTACCATTTTCATATATGTTGAAAGTGTTACCGTTTTTGGTGACCATGTAGCTGTCCCCCTTTCTGAATGTGATCGTCGCTCCTCCATTTGTAGCCCTGGCGACAGAAAAGATGTCAGAGGGGTAAGACGGCATGTACACAGCGTCTCGCAGCTGCGCTCTGTGTTGTTTCCCCTCGCTGCCTCGTAGGTAGATCAACGCCGTTCCTCTGCGCTGGGCCATCCCGCTGCATTTTGTTTCATCAGCTAACTCGACCGAATGGCTGCCCGGCTTGAATGAGCTGTCGAAGCTGATGAACTTCTTTATGTCATTAATAATGTGCGACGTTGCGCCGCCGTCCACCATGATGCCTTTCATCTTCAACTTGTTCGAGGGCTTCCGTTGTGGGATGTCGTTTCTCTCCTCTTTGCGATGCTTTGCTTTAAAGACGTGGTCCTGGTCGTCGAACTCCTCATCCTCGTCGAACACTTTTCTGGCATCGTCTTGTCCTTTTCTTCTGCACATGGACTCGGCGTGGTTGTCCCTCTTGCAGTAATTGCGCCAGTTTTGCTTTGCAGCCCTTCGCTTTGTGTCCTTTTCTTCCGCACCTGTAACATGTGACGCTCGCTGTTTCTTCCCTTTTGTTATTACCTGGACTTTTGGTAGAAGGCCGGCCTTGTCGTGTCGCCGTCTTCATCACGTTGCCCGTGCTGTCAGCTGCGCTCCTTCTTTCAGCCTCCTCGTAGTTTCTCAGCCTTCTCTTGAAATCTGTGAAGGTTACGCTGTCCTCATTCTGCGTGACATGAACTACAAGCGGCTTGAAAAAGTCAGGGAGGGAGCCCTTCTAGGATCCTGGCTATGCAGTCCCTCACTCATGGCTTCTCCCGCGTCCCTTAAAGCTGAAATAGCGTCCTCTGCCCTTGTCTGTGAATGTTCTCATTCATCCAGGTCATGGTTATCCAAAGGAGTTGAATCAAGTGCAACTGGACTTGGTATATATATCCAGTTGCACTTGATTCAACTCCTTTGGGTCCTCTGCCCTTATAAGGTAATCGGTGACCGTTTCGTTGTCACCCATGCGGAGTCTCGACAGCGTAGCATACAAGCTAATTATCCGCGGCTGGCTTCTACCCGAATAATGTTCTTTTAATATTTTTAAGGCTTTTCTGCCATCATCTGGCGCGTCATGACGGATCAGGGAAATGCGTTTATCATCTATGCATCTCACTAATTCAGCATAGCAGTCATCATTCCTTTTTAAGTCTTCAGCTAACTTAACTGCGTCTCCTTCTGCGCCAGGCTCATGCAAGATAGTGTCTTTTAATTTTAACGAATGCAAATGACTAAGGAATCTCATTTCCCAAATGTCATACTTATCTTCCTTTCCATCGAAGATGAGTTGCGATGACATGCTCTGAGATGCTGTTAGCCATCTTGCTAGCGTGTCGTCTCCACCGTTATTCACCGCCGGTAGCCCGCTTGCTGCATGCACTTATTAGCCGAACTTTTCCCTGCTAAACTAGGCGCCGTACTGTATGGCTATTAGCTGAAGTTTTCCCGCTAATATAGCCACCGTGCTATTTTGCTAACCCGTTTACTTTTTCGGAAATAACGTTAGCCTTTTAGCACCGTCCATTCGTTTAAGCTACGCTGTAAACTTCTTCCGAATTTTGTCTGCTTACTTGAAATCCCTGGGCCCAAAACCTGTTGAGGTGTTTTTCTTCAGCGGATTATACTTTGCGTACTTACAAATAAACAGACTTGTTTTCAACAACGATGGTGAATTTATTTTCTTTCTTCACAATGCATTTGCATTCACTTTTATACAGCGCTCACATCCACCGCGCTTTTTTATCTCATGCACACAGTGTACAAGTGCACACGCCAGACTGCGCGATTACATCACCGCTGAACCTACGGTGGCTCATAAGGTACAAACAGTACAAAATACAAAACACCCGTAAGTGAAATTCGCGCCACAGAGTACACAGTTTTTATACATGTTAACAACAACATTTCTAATTCCTCTTAAATTTCATTCTATTTAGCACAATGTATATTAAAGTTTCCACTTTACGTCTTTCGCAGGACATTACATTACACTTACATATCCAGACTTACTACAGGTTTACAAACCCTACTAAACCTTGTCACTATCTGGCCTTCTGGTGTGTTTCTATTAAGTCCCTTACTTTCACTCTGTCTCTGACAAGAACCTCTGAATTTGTTTCCGTTCCTATTGGCTCTGTCCTCGCTTTCGTAGCGTAGCGAATTTGAGGGGCAGCCCGGCCAGACCGTCACAGCCGGGACGCGAACTCAGATTTCCCGCACCGCGGGCGACAAAGTTAACCAGTCGACTAAAGGGTCCGACCAGTTAGCCAAGGGCTGCCAAGCCTATTCATCCGTGATCGAAAAAATAAGCGAATAGCCAGGCATCGTTTCAAACAAAAAAAACAAGGACCAAGTGAAAGTTTTGTTATGGATTTGAGACTCATACTCATGGATTGTGAGTACGCTGACCCAGATGACATGTTGATTGACGCCATAATCGCTGGGTGGCTGTGTGTCGCAAACATGCAGTAAATTCAGTTAAGTGTTGAGCCAAGTCAGGATTCAGTAGATGATGAAATTCTGCACATAAATCTGACACAGACTGATAGTCCTGCAGATGACAAATGGAAAGTAAACTTGGAAATTCTGTCTCAGGAAGTGCAGTTCAGGATTGACACAGGTGCCAAATGCAATACACTGACCCTAGATATATACCAGTTCCTCATACACACAGGGGAACTAAAATGCTGTACCACAGTACTTAGCTCTATTCCAACAACAAGCTAAAGCCTGTCGCTGCAGTTGATCTACTGATCAAACACAATAAGTGTGAAGTGAGCGCAGAGTTTGAAATTGTGGACATTGCATAGGAAAATGTACTCAGTGGTGATACAGCTGAGGCTTTAGGCCTGATTGTTTATCTAGCTTCACTAAAAACACTACTGAAAAAAAAACCAAATCGAGCAGTACTGATGTCGCCATTCCAACACAGAGTGTACCAGCTGGACTTGATGAGTTCCAAGAACTGACACGCACCACTGGAACCCTCCCAGGTACATACACAATCAAATTTGATCCAGATGCAAAGGCCGTGGTCCATCCTGTCCGCCGCCAACAAGCCACACTCAGAGAAAAGATAGTGGAGAAATTACATGAAATGGAGAAAGATGGCTACATCGCCAAAGTTGACCAACCTACAGAGTGGGTGAGCTCTATGGTAGTCGTAATGCGTAGTGGCAAGTTAAGACTCTGCATAGATCCAAGTGATTTAAATAAAGTCATAAAGAGGGAGCGCCACCCCATGCAAGCCATAGAGGAGGTTGTTTCCACCATACCTGGTGCCAAGGTCTTCTCAAGGCTGGATGCTAAATCTGGATTTCTTCAGATAACGCTGGATGAAGCATCATCCTTTCACACGACCTTCAATACACCGATTGGAAGGTACAGATGAGACTCCCCTTTGGATTAAAATGCGCACCAGAAATTTTCCAATATATCATGGACGAAATGCTCGAGGTCATCGGAGGAATCGTCATTGTGATGGATGATATTCTCATAGCAGCCCCTACAGTGGAGGAGCACAATGCAATCCTGTGCAGAGTAGTCGAGAGAGCAACGAGCTACAATCTGAGGCTCAACTTCAACAAATGTCACATTCGTCAAGCAGCAGTGCCATATGTGGGACATCTTATAACAGCAGATGGACTGAAACCAGACCCTGTGAAAATTGAGGCAGTACAGTACATGTCGCCGCCAACAGACAAAGATGGTGTCCACCGCTTTTTGGGCTTTGTAACGTACCTGTCAAAATTCATACCAAACCTCAGTTAAGAAGATGCTCCGCTGTGTCAGCTCCTCAAGAGCAATGTGGAGTTTGCATGGCAGCCAGCATAGCAGCAAGCTTTTGACAAACTCAAGGAGTTGTGCACGCATCCTCCAGTGCTGAAGTTTTTCGACCATGCAAAGCCTGTTGAAATATACTGTGATGCCAGCATCAGTGGACTAGGAGCGGTTTTGGTGTAGGACAGTCACCCCATTGCCTTCTCATCCAGGTCACTATCTGATGCAGAAACACACTATATTGAAAAGGGGATGCTCTCCATTGTGCATGCCTGCATCAAGTTTCACAACTACATATTTGGAACGCATGTCACAGGATACAATGACCACAAGTCTCTAGAAGATATCTTTAAAAAAAATCACTGCTGTCTACTCCCATGCACATCCAGAGAATGTATCTTCGACTACAATGGTATGATTTAACAGTAAAGTACGGGAGATGAAAGGACATGGAGCTGCCTGACACATTGTCCAGAACACAGCTTCCAGAGAGCATGCCTGAGATGGATGTCCTAGAGTGTGTCTCCATGCCCAACTTTGCTGCAGTTAGTGACCAGAAGTACACAGAACTGCAGGAGTGCACAAAAGAGCTAAGCTGTCTCCAACAGACAATTCAGCATGGCTGGCCAGAACACAGACGGGAAGTGCCAATTCCTGTTCAGCCATATTGGGACTCGAGAAACAGCTTGTGTTAGCTGATGAAGTTGAATACAAAGGACTACGTATAGTAGTGCCCCCCACCATGTGAGAGCACATGCTAAGGCTTATACACCAATCTCACTTAGGGATAGTGAAGAGTAAACAGCGAGCCCGTGAAGTGCTATACTGGCCAGGCATGAGTGCTGAAATCGAAGAAATAGTCAGAAATTGCAACAAGTGTGCTCATTTCCAAAATAAACTGCCTAGACAACCACTCAAGCCAACAGAAATGCAAGAGCTGCCATTTGAGGAGGTGGCATCAGATCTGTTTGAGTCTGAAGACAAACAGTATATCCTCCTAGTGGATTACTACTCAGAATTTATTGAAGTTAATGAACTGAAAGACATGCACAGTTGCACCACCATAGAGACTCTGAAAGCTCAGTTCAGCAGGCATGGCAACACTGCCACTCTACGGACAGACAATGGTCCACAGTATTCCTCAGAGGATTTTAAAGACTTCTACAACAATTATGGTATTTCACACAAGACATCTTTACCACACACGTCACACTCAAATGGTGAAGCAGAGTATGCAGGGCAAACTGTGAAGAGGCTTTGGAGTAAAGCACCAGACACACACCGTACACTGTTGGACTACAGAACTACTCCACCTGAGTCAGTAGGACTGTCGCCGGCTCAACTGCTCATGGGCAGGAGGCCATGTAATAAGCTGCCTACTGCTCGTGTGCTACTCGCACCAACAGCCTATGAACCTCTCAAAGTAAAGCGTCTGCTGGACAAAAGTAAGGACATCCAAAAGTTCTACTATGACCGCAAGAGAGCAGGCAAACCTCGTGTTGCCCTTAAGCCTGGGGATGAGGTTAGGATGCAACCCTACCTTGGCAACCACAAATGGTCCCCAGGAGTTGTAGTTAAACCACACAGTGTTCTGCGGTCCTATGTTGTGGACAGTGGGAACAAGGAGTACCGCTAACAGCCAACACCTCCGCAAAAGCACCGCAGCCACCAACCGTCCATGCCATTGGGTTTGGGATGAACCTTGGACTGAACTATCAGATCCGCTAACTGCATGTCTGAATGTCATATGTCTGCAGATATTTTTAAATATTTTGTACTCCAGCTCTCTTTTAACTTATTTTTAGCTTTGATCTTCATGTGTGTATATCTTATATTGTGTTTGCTGTGTTTTTCTGTGTCTGTCTTGCACTGATTGGTGAAGCCACAGCCCTCATTTCATTTTTAACATGTGCCTGCACATTGTTTTTAATGACAATAAAATTGAATTGAATTGAATTGAATTGAATTAATTGAGAAGGAGCCACAACCTCCAGCTCTTCCTGAACTGCCACACTCACCACCTAAAATACCTTTGAGCCCCACTCCAGCCCGGCCAGCTGAACAGCTTACTACTATGCGGGGCAGAGTTGTGAAGCCTCCTGACAGACTGAAGAGTTTGAGTTCATGTTTTGAGCTGTTTTTCTCACCTTGAGAAAGTGAAGCACTGGTAAACACTCCTTCCGAGTTATTGTGTGTAGAATCACATTTAGACGTAAACAGGTATTTTATTTATTGACACAAGTGGAGTTCAATGCATGTTTATTATTGTCTAATAGGGGAGATGTAACATATTGTGTTTGCATTCTGTAACTGCAGTCTGTTCTGTCCCTACACAGCACCCGTAGCTCTGTTCACACCGCGCAATAAACAAGATGGCTCCCAACTGAGGCGTGTGTCCCGTTTTAAGTACGTTACAATTATCACGGAGAAAATGATTTAAAACGAGACGAAATGCCTCACAGTTGTTGCGCTGTCGGTTGTACAAATCGTAAAGATGGTAAAAACAAACATTGCATTTTTATCGCATGCCGAAAGGGAAAACTCCAATCGAAAAACGAAGAAGACAGGCGTAGATTCATGCGATCCGTCGGAAGGACTGGAAGACGGTCAAATATCAAACGCGAAGATTTGCGGAGAACATTTCACATCTGGTATGTATCCTTTTCTTACACAAATAAGTACTATTGTGATTGAACATACGCAACAGCTCTAAATGTGATACTGTCCTAATAGAGCAACTGCCAAACCAACGTTTGAGTTGTTAATGCCTGGCTTTCCTCAAGTTTGACAACGATTCCATCAGCTTTCTTGTGTCATGATGTTTGAGGTCATAATTTGACTCTAGCTTCGATCTCATAACCGTACAAACAATTCAACTTTTGTTGAATACAAACAATGCAACCGTAGAAAAAAATAAACTACGAGGGCTTACCTTTGATCTGATGAAGTAAAACTTGTTTTCCTTCGATAACGGATGGTAAAAGCAGTCTCGGACATGTCCACCAAAAGTAATCGTATGCTTCTAAAGACTTGTATGCCTTCATTGATTCTTTCGTAAATATACTTGGTGTGTCTATGAGGTATTCAGTCTCATCGCTCCAGCCGATGTTTGGCAACTTCGTATATCACTTGTCCACTGAGCTTCAGCCAGCATAAACAGATCGAGAAGTTTTTCTCCAGTGCTAAGCGTAAGTTTCGACTCGTAATGCTTTCTGTCCTCCTTGCATAGACCTTCAACATATTCCGAGATTTCCATTTTCTCAAAATTTCTAACTTTTCTCTGTTTAATTTTGAATTTTATACGCTTTAATTTCCGAGTTTCATAGGTACGCACGTTGTTTCTCGGCTATGTTTTGCCACACGTTCTGCGCGCGCATTTTGTTTACAACGCAGCTTTTACGTCACGCGATAAGGGCTCTATGGAAAACAGAAATGCCCCTACATGAGAACAGGATTTTGACAATATGGAATAGAATAGAATAGACATTTCTTTATAAACCACAAATGGAAAGTTGTATTTTGCCGTTTATCTGCGGGTGTGCATTGGTGATAGATGTAAGTCAATAGTGACAAGCAACACCACTAACACTTACATCGGGTTAACAATTACACAAAAGACAGGTGAAGGTAAATAACTTACCCTGCCATGCATTTGATATGAGCTGCGGCATTGAATGTTGTTCCTTGGTTAATCCACTGTACAATGAAAGAAAAAACCCCAACCACTGAGGATGCACAAGCCAGTGCATTTTTAGTGCTGGTCCCAAGCCCGGATAAATGGGGAGGGTTGCCTCAGGAAGGGCATCTGGCATAAAATCTGCTAAATCAAATATGCGGATCATAAATCAGATTTCCACACCAGATTGGTTGAGGCCAGGGTTACCAACGACTGCCACCAGTACTGTTAGCCAGCAGGATGCTGGTGGATACTATGCTACTGTTGAGCAAAGGAGAAGGAGAGGGAGAAGGCATGTCCAGAGGCAGCAGAAGAGGTGGAAGGGTAGGAGTGTGGATGTGAGAGTCAGAACTTTGACTGGTAAAGGGAGAGAGCTGCTGATATGATGGAGAGACAGAAGGTAGATATACTGTGTGTGGAAGAGGCCAGGTGAAGGGAGAGTAAGGCCAGGAGTATCAGAGGTGGGTTCAAGCTGTTCTACCATGGTGCAGGTAGGAGGAGAAATGGAGTAGGGGTAATTCTGAAGGAAGATGTTATAATAATGATAATAATAATAATAATAATAATGATAATCATTACATTTATATAGCTCTTTTCTAAACACATAAAGTGCTTCACATTGAAGGGCACTCAATTCAACTACCACCATTGTGTAGCACCCACCTGGTTGATGCATGGCAGCCATTTTGCATGAGAATGCTCACCACAATCAGCTTGAGGTGGAGCGGGAGGAATCATTGAGCCAATTATATGGGAGGATGATTAGCTGGCCAGATGGAGAGAGCCAGGTTGGCAATTTTGCCAGGACACTGGGGAACCCCCTCTTTGCGATAAGTGCCATGGGATCTTTAATGACCACAGATATTCAGGACCTCGGTTTAACGTCTCGTGCAGAGGATAGCATCCCTTACAGCACAGTGTCCCCGTCACTGCACTGGGATTTGATATTTGTTGTTTTTATTAGGAGCAGAGTGAAGACTGCCCCCTCCTGGCCCACCAATACCACTTGTGGCAGCAACTCAGTGTTCCCAAGTGAAAGCGCCTCCAAGTCTTTATCAGCCCTCGACCGGACCAATGGTTGAGCGAGGTTCCCTCAACTGGACCAATGGTTGAGCGAGCTGCCCTCGACTGGACCAATGGTTGAGCGAGGTTTTCCCTCAACTGGACCAATGGTTGAGCGAGGAGCACACCCGTCCCCAACGACCAGTCAGCGTGCCTCGTCACGGGCCGATCGACTGACAGCGTGCTAGCCTACTGGCAACTGTCGACTCAACTGATGTCCGTCTCCCTGCCATTTTTCGGGACTCCAGGTACATTTAATAGCAATCTTTTTTATACTTAACATAAGTTCTTGTTATGGATTAAGCGGTTTTCGTTTTACTAAGAGATTATTAGGAAATCGGACAACAGTGTCAGTCAGTCTAACGTTATTCGAGATGCGCGACTTGGCTAAGTGTCGGTAGGCTACCGTTGTTAGCCTCGCCAGAAAACATGAAATCAAACACTTTCATTTGCTTTATTCAGTCCAACAACAGTCCAGCTTACAATATTATTGTCTTATCTAACTTGATGTGTACCACTGAAGTTACCGGCAGCTCAATTCGGGCCGTAGGCTTATGTTTCTCAGCCCCTCAGCCGATACAAAACAGCCTCTGAGGAACGAGTGGGTTGTAGGCTAACGTTACCCTCTATTCTATATTGTCTCCCAATAATTCTGTTGAAGTTTCATTTCAACTGTATTTGAGAAAGGGTTTCTTTACGGTAACTGCTGTAGAAATATTGTGTGTGTGCAGTGTCACGTAAATTAAATTGCACTTTCTAATATTTTTGTATCAACAGTGTTGTGTGATACAGGTCAATCTATAGAATCTATTTGAGTTTTAACAATTAAAGGGTAAGCCATTTGAGAGTAGCCTACGAAATAAAATGAGTTTAACTCATAGGACTAGGATACACATGGTTTTGGATAGCAAAATAGGCTATTAGAATACTAATGGGCTTTTAGACAAATTACCTATATTTCTTCATGTTTCACTCCACCGGGTGAACAACAACATGGACAGAGTAAATCAGTGCAGTGTGTGTGACAAGGTCTTCACTGAGAAGTCCAACCTTACACGCCACATGAAAATCCATGCACCGAAGGAGAACCAGTGTGCAGTATCAGCAGCCTCGTCACGTCGCTGGGAAAAGGCATGGTGAGAAGAGAAGGTAAGATGTTTACATCTTTACAGTGATTAAATGATGTGAGTAGGCTGTTTGCTCGATTAAAAATAAAATGTTAAGCGATTACACAGATAATTATACTTAAAGATCACTTAGGCCCCACTAGATAAACGGTCTATTGAAAAGAACAAAGCTAGATTGTCCAATTGTCTGCAGAGTTACCATTCTGTTTGTGTTTTTGTTATGGTTTCACTCAAACCACAACAGATACGTAAACAGAAAGGAACCTCTGCAGAATATCAGACAATCTAATTAATTAAGTTGTGTTTTGAATAGACCATATATCTAGTGGGGTCTGAGTGATCATGTAGTGTGATTTTCTATGTCATCACTATATATCTTGTTTTTAATGCTCCAAACAGCCAAGTACACCTTTAAATGATGTGAGTAGTTTTTTAAGTGGTAATGAAAGTAAATGCACATTAATCTTATCGTATGCTTTATATTTGCAGGTTGGATTTTGAAGAGCCGGAGCCTGTGAGCCGACCCATTCATCAAGAGTCTGCCACTGCTGAGCCTGGGAACCCACCCATTCAGCCAAAGCCTGCCACAGCCAGCGGAGCTACACCGACCCCTTCCGCCAAAGCCTGCCACGGCCACCTTCATTCGAGCTGCAGTGTCGGGGGCATCTGTGCTCCTGGTGGTTCCTGCACAGCCTCAGGCTCCAAACATCAGTTTTCATGGGCCATCATGCAGTCAGAGTTTCACAGTGGTAGCACCGCCCCCCGCACCAACAACCAAACCAGTCATGCCCAACAAGTCGAGGAGGCCATGCAGTGCTTGCCAAGTACCTCAGTGTGGTGGGCAGCGGAAGCGGTACACACCCTCCAAGGAGAAAGCTGCTGGCTGGGAGTAGCCAGAAGATATTCACCTATTGCCCAGTAACTAGGAAATCAACTACTACTGGTTTTGAAGGTGTTGTGTACACGAGCTATGAGCACTTTAAAAGTGTTGTAGATGAGGAACTGGAAAAGAGGAAATAATTGGGCTCACTCTTCTGCTATGGAAGGTGAGGAACGGCCACGGCCAGGGCAGGTGCTGAGCTAAGGGCAAAATCCAAAGTGAAAAGATGAAGTTGTCAATGAAGAGCTGGTCTCGAAACATGTCACGTTAGCAGAAATAAATGCTTTAATTATTTTGAAGAGTCTGCAGTGTCGCGAGCTTCATCTTTTCACTGTGGATTTCACTCCTATCCTTATGCCTTAATATCTCGATATTGGGTCTCTCTAACTCATTTGTGGCTCAGTTTTTTCTTTTAAATTTTATTTGCAAAGTTCTGTTATTGCACTGTTATTTTAAAGTTATTGCACTGCAAGGTAATTCCTAGGTAATGTTTAAAAGAGGTGCATAATGTTGTGAAAAGGCTAATTATATTAATCATAGTATAGGTAGTTTAAACAAAGGACAAACATGGGACATTTTAATGTTGAGAAGTGTGGGATTGTCTGTCATTAGGCAAAGCACTCGAGTCAATTTAGTGATGAGGTCAACATGCCAACAGTAACACAAAAAGAAATATTGAAATTGGTATTTTAAAATATATTTTAATAATATTTGAAGTTGTTAATTTGTTTGCAAAATTGTATTCTGCTTTAACATGTGTGATTTCTTATGGGTCTCTGTGAAATGGAGATTTTTTAAAATGAAATAATAATTGACGGAGAAGAACAATGCCCACTGTCTGTTTTTTTTTCATTGTAATTCTGCTGTTTAAACTGTTAAAATTTGGTGAGTTGATAAATAATAATTAAATAATAATTTTGTCAATGACAGATTTGTCAATGTCTGTGTGTTTACTAAATGCAAGTTTAGTATTGCAATAAGATGACCCCATAATGACTGCAAGTGACCATGACAGGAAGAGTCTTCTGCTTTGGTGCCATGCCTCTTATCCTAGGAGATGCTGTCAAAACTATCCAGCAAGCCTCTGGGAATCAGTCCAGTTAGTCAATGAAAAACTGAAATCTGAGCATGCTTACTTGAATGCGACCTGAAATGAATGGAATGAAGACTTGTGTGAGAAGGCTGGGTCATCTGGAAACATCAGATTAACCTGAGATTGCCACTCAAAACAATCCAATTGACTGTCTTCTAGATAACAAGTTGTTAGTAAAATGTGCTTATTTGGCATATAATTTAGCCTATCATATGATGCAAATATAATGGCAATGATACATTTGTCTGTGTTTCTTATTGTGGGGTGTTTACAAAGATGTGTTGAAATGAAATTTACATTGCAATCTTTGTAAATGTAAATGTTAATGTCCTGTTAATGGACCTTTCCCTTTTGCTATGCCATAGAATAACCTTTTCTTCTACGGCATCGTTTAGGTAGCCATTTTCTATTTGGAATGTTGAGGTCTCCCTTTTGCCATGTCACAAGCAAAAAATACAGACGAAGCTTGTGAGACATAGCAACAATAACTATTTTGCTATGTCTCACAAGCTAAGTCTGGAATGGTGTAATGATGAGGCAGCATGTAATAATGAACAGAGAATAGATGATGAACTGTTAATACGCCACAGAAAGCAAGATTAATTGTTTCCACCTGTAGTCCCCATTTACTTTCATTAAATAGAAACCTAGATGCCGAGTGTCAAGCAAGGAGGCAATGGGTATCATTTTTAGAGTATTTGGTATGACCCGGTCGGGGAATTGAACCAGCAATCTTCCGTTTACAGCGCGAGCACTCTAGCGCACTGATCTAGCCTAGAGCTGTCATACCTTTCCCTGCCAGGAGATGGCACAAATTCCCCATATGAAGGCATGATGTCCCAGGATTTGCTCAACCTAGGATCCCAGGGATATGGACTTGAAGGGGTCGTGACCCGTTCCCAGGAGGCCTCCCATCCAAATACTAGCCAAGTCCACATCTGCTTAGCTTCTGTCATTTGGCAGGGCCAGTGTGCTGGAGGTGAAGAGAGTGTCAGACAGAGTGATGAGTATGAAGCTGGAAATCGAAGGTGTGATGATGAGTGTTATCAATGCATATGCTTTGCAAGTTTGGAGTGAGATGGAAGAGAAAGAAGAATTCTGGAATGAGTTGGATGAAGTGGTGGAGAGTGTACCCAAGGAGGAGAGAGTACTGATTGGAGTTGACTCCAATGGGCTTGTTGGTGAAGGGAACAGAGGTGATGAGGAGGTGATGGGCAGGTATGGTGTCAAGGAGAGGAATGTGGAGGGACAGGTGGTGGATTTTGTGAAAAGGATGGAAATGGCTGTGGTGAACACATATTTCAAGAAGAGGGAGGAACACGGTGACATAAGAGTGGAGGAAAGTGCACACAGGTGGACTATATCTTATGCAAGAGGCATGATCTGAAAGGGATTGGAGACTGCAAGATGGTGACAGGGGAGAACGTAGCGAGGCAGCATCGGATGGTGGTCTGTAGGATGACTTTGGAGATCAAGAAGAGGAAGAAAGTGAAGGCAGAGCCAAGGATCAAATGGTGGAAGTTGAAGAAGGAAGACTGTTGTGTGGAGTTCAGGGAAGAGTTAAGATAGGCACTGGGTGGTAGTGAAGAGTTGCTGGATGGCTGGGCAAGCACTGCAGAAATAGTGAGGGAGACAGCTAGGCAGGTACTTGGTGTGTCATATGGACAGAGGAAGGAAGACAATGAGACTTTGTGGGGGAATGAGGGAGGACAGGTAAGTATACAGAGGAAGAGGTTGGCAAAGAAGAAGTGGGATAGTCAGAGAGATGAAGAAAGTAGACAGGAGTACAAGGAGATGTGGTGTACTGATGACTAGTAGTTCTCCTGATTTCCTACGTTAAATGCACTTATTGTAAGTGGCTTTGGATAAAAGCGTCGGCTAAATGACTGTAATGTAATGTTATGTAATGTGTAAAGTGAAGAGAGAGGTGGCGAAGGCAAAGGAGAAGGCAGATGGTGAGTTGTATGAGAGTTTGGACACTAAGGAAGGAGAAAGGGACTTGTACCAATTGGCTAGGAAGAGGGACCAAGCTGGGAAGGATGTGCAGCAGGTTAGGGCGATGAAGGATAGAGATGCAAATGTGCTGACAAGTGAGGAGAGTGTGTTGAGAAGGTAGAAGGAGTACTTTGAGGGGCAGATGAAAGAAGAAAAAGAGAGAGAAGGTTGGATGATGTGGGGATAGTGGATCCGGAAGTGTGGTGGATTAGCAAGGAGGAAGTGAGGACAACTATGAAGAGGATGAAGAGTGGAAAGGCAGTTGGTCTAGATGACATATTGTGGAGGCATGGAGGTGTTTAGGAGAATTTTTAACTATATTTTTAACACAATCTTTTAAAGGGAGGAGATGCCTGAGTAGTGGCGAAGAGGCATACTGGTACCAATTTTCCAGAATAAGGGTAATGTGCAGAGCTTTACTGACTACAGAGATGTAAAGTTAATCAGCCACAGCATGATGATATGGGAAAGAGTAGTGGAAGCTTGGTTAAGAGGAGAGGGACAATTAGCTAGCAGCAGTATGGTTTCATGCCACGAAAGAGCACTGTCCATTTTAGTCTGTTCCTTTTCTGTTTAGTGGCCGATCCAACCCAGACAGTGACGGAAGTGCAGAGAACAGACTCAATGACTGGAGTGTAAAACTAGACCAGCAGCTCCTGAGACAGGTTGTATTTCCTGAGCTGGTGCAGGAAGTATATCCTCTGATGGGCCTTTTTTATGACTGTCTTGTTGTTGGACTCCCACTGCAGGTCTTGGGAGATTGTAGAACTCTGAAACTGGAAGGAGTCCACAGCCCACACAGTGTTGTTGAGTATGGGGGGGGGGCAGTGATAGGGGGCAGCTCCTGAAGTCCACTGTCATCTCCACAGTTTTGAGCGTGTTCAGCTCCAGGTTGTGATCACACCACAGGACCAGGTGTTTGACCTGCTGTCTGTATACCGACTCATCTCCATCTCGAATGAGATGGATGACTTTAGTGTCATCTGCAAATTTTAGGAGTTTAAACAGACGGGTCTCCTGAGGCGCAGTCATTTGTGTAGAGGGAGAAGAGCAGTGGGGAGAGCACACATCCCTGAGGCCTAAGGATAATGAAAAAGGAGTCTGGATATTTGTTCTCCATGTTTATTATCTGGTCAGCCAGGTTTTGTAATGTCTCACTAACACAGGCCTGAGGTGGAATATAGGCACCAACCAGAATAAATGAGGAAAACTCCCTCGATGAATAAAATGGTTTACAGTCAATGAAAATGGTCTCTTAAGTGAGGGCTGCATTCCGTAGCGGAGCAGCAGTAAGTTCATCTTGTTGGCCAGAGAGCGGACATCCCGCAGGTGGATTGACGGGAGTGCAGTTTGAAATTCCCGTTGTTGCAGTTTAATGAGTGCTCTAGCGCGCTTCTCTGTCGTCGGCTCCGGTGAAGCCCATACAGAGCTGCTCCTCCTCCAACTAAAAGCTCGGTAAAACCGAGCTCAATGGTTCAATGAAAAATGGCAAAAAAGATTGACCAAGGTTTTAAATTGCTTCCCTGCTGAATGTGATCAGAGAGTGAGAGCTGGAAACTAATAAAATAAACAAAAACATAAAATATACAAGAGAGCACAGAGCTGAGGCTGCCGTCTGCAGCGCTATCTCGGTGTTTCGCCGTCTTGGTGTCTTCGTGGGTGGTTCAACCCATGAAAAGCCGATTTTTATAAATTTGATAAATGTCAATATTAACACCAGCTTTAATGTGTTTCATCACCATACAGTCATAACATTTAGTTTTCGGCTCAAAAGACACATTTAAGTGTTCAGTTATTCTTTAATACGGAGAGGGTTGATCATAATATGCGTTTTCCCCCAGATTTTTTTTAGATTTTCTCCCTCAAAGTGGCCGTGAGATGTATCTAATTTTTTTGTTGAATTTATACCAACATGTTTTCAGCTGTAAAATGGGGGGGGGGGGTTACTACCCCTTATAAGTGGTTATAAGCAGTCAGTAAGCTAATGACAAGCCCATTACAACAAGTGACATCTTCACAGTGACAATAGAATGGTGGCGCTAAGCTAACAACAAGTCAGTCAAGTCCTAATCTGTTTTTTGAATGGCCAAATGCTGGTGCTGGTATGGAGGAAACAATGATTCAATATAATTTGTAGACATTTTATTAAATGAATCCCTTTTCACATGACAGATACAGGGAGGCTTGATTGTTTTACCCTAACGTGCCTTCCCTCTCCTTGTCTATGACATGATGATATACACTGATCAGCCAAAACATTAAAACCACCTGAGGCCACTGCCATCAGGGATTACCGTTGCCATGAAGGGGTGTACTTGGTTTGAAACAATGTTTCGGGAGGTGGTACATGTCAAAGTAACATCCACAGGAATGCCAGGACCCAAGGTTTCCCGGCAGAACATTGTCCAGAGCATCACACTCTCTCTGCCAGCATGCCCTCTTCCCATAGTGCATCCTGGTGCCATCTCTTCCCCAGGTAAATAACGCTCACGCACCCGGCCAGTCCACATGATGTAAAAGAAAACGTGATTCATCAGACCAGGCCACCTTTTTCCATTACTACATTGTCCAGTTCTGACACTCACGTGCCCATTGTAGGTGCTTTCGGTAGTGGACAGGGTCATCATGGGTACATTGACTGGTTTATGGCTATGCAGCCCCATACAAGCTGTGATGCACTGTGTGTTCTGACACCTGTCTATTATAGCCAGCATTAACTTTTTCTGCAATTTGAGCTGCAGTAGCTCTTCTGTGGGATCGGACCACACGGGCTAGCCTTCATTCCCCATGCGCATCAATGAGCGTTGGGTGCCCGTGACCCTGTCATCGGTTGTCCTTCCTTGGACCACTTTTGGTAGGTACTGAACACTGCATACCAGGAGTACCGCACAAAACCTGCCGTTTTGGAGATGCTCTGACCCAGTCGTCTAGCCATCACAATGTAGTTGTGGTTAAAGTCGCTAGAGCCTTACGCTTGCCCATTTTTCCTGCTTCTAACATATCAACTTCAAGAACTGACTGTTCACTTACTGCCTACTATATCCCACCCCTTGACAGGTGTCATTGTAATGAGATAATAATAATAATAATAATAATTTATATAGCACTGTTCTAAAACAATGTTACAAAGTGCTTCACCAAAAATAAAATGAAATAAAATAAAAAATAAAACCAGACAAGACGAAAATAAGAATAAAATCAAATAAGAGTAAAAATAAAAACAGTATAAATAAAAACAAATATCAAACATTTGTGAGATAATCAGTGTTATTCACTTCACCTGTCAGTGGTTTTAATGTTCTGGCTTGCTTCTAATCAGAGCAGTGAATATAAACAGTGTGGGGAGAAAAAAATGTGCTGCACCCACAGAAAATGGCTTGTGCATTTCCAAAGGAGAAATGTAGATTCAGATTTTTTTTTTAAAGAAAACTTAAGTATCACAATGTATAGACCACTAGGAATTAGAGTATGTAAGATTGGTGAAAACGGAAAACATAGAAACCTTAAGAAATTTCCCATTTTGATCAATTCATCAATCAGATAATAGCAATAAGTGAATTTCCACGACTACTACTACTACTACTACCACTACTACTACTACTACTACTACTACTACTACTACTACTATGTTCGGCTGTTCCTGTTAGGGGTCACCAGAGCGGATCATCCTTTCCAATAAGTGAATTCCTAATTGCTAAAATTAACATTTACAGTGATTCCTATCTCCCTTGTACTCCATCTCTCTAATCAGTCACTGTGCAGACAGAGGGAGAAGGTGCTCGAGTCTCTACCAACCCATCCCCCCCCTGCCTCTTTTTGTGAGGAGTAAAACTTTAATCGCTTGCCCCTTTTTCCTTATAGGCACAAGTTTGGCCTTGAACACCTGCTTTGTCCTTAAACTGTCTGAAGTGTCTGCTTTCATCCCTTTTTTCTTGGATTTGCATTTCTCTGATCTCAGTCCTGTAGATGTGATTCTACCTTAGTATCGTTCATGCAAATTCATGGTGATTGGAGGTTTCCAGCACTCCAGTTTTTTCATCCCTGGGTGTATGTAAAGGGAATTGCTCCTGTTCACCTGATCAGCATTGTTTTGCCATGATAAACAGCAGCACTTTCGCACATTCTCTCTCTCTCTCTCTCTCTCTCTCTCTCTCTCTCTCTCTCTCTCTCTCTCTCTCTCTCTCTCTCTCTCTCTCTCTCTCTCTCTCTCTCTCTCTCTCTCTCTCTCTCTCTCTCTCTCTCTCTCTCTCTCCTCTCTCCCTCTCTCTCTCAACCCACTGCATGTGTGTCTATGCATACATGTGTGATCATGTGTGTACTTTAAAGATCTGACTTTCATGTCCTTGGTTCAGAGAGAGATGGTTTCGACCTTTCAAACCTTGCCCATGGCGGGACCAAAGAGAAATATTTATAATTCATCTGCAAAACAAATATTAAAACTGGCCTGGGGTGTCAAGGCCATTTGGTGGTTAGTGATGTGCAAATGCACTTCTACTGTCTTGGCCCTACTGACCCCCCCCCCCCCAGGTTGTCACTGGAACTGTATCCCTGAACTTCTGTATCACGACCATTATAAGGACATCGGAAGCCATGCATGCTTCCTCGCTTATCAAGAATTCCTGCTTGCTGTTGGAACAGATCTATTAGGAAACCTTCATATGGAGTCTGATACTACGATAAAAGCTTTAACTTTTAAAGTCAACACTATTTGTGTGTTGTGTACTCTCGTCGTTGCTGTTTTTTCAGCCCATTTGAGCATTACTGTGATGGTCTCCCATTACATGGTTGAGATGTTATGCCTTGGGTTCCACTTCAGTAGTGCAGTAAATGACTTAAATGCGCAGGTCATTTTCTTTCGCTAAAACCGTTGCTCTGTAGCTGACCAACAATAATTAGCATATCAGCACAGCCCATTAAGCATTCACCATGTTATTCCTCATTAACCCAGCAATCGAAAGTGCTTAACATAAAGCAGTGATACAACCACTCCATAATCTGCATATTGTTGATGCGCATACTGAATTTCTGCCCACGGCAACTGGTCTGATCCTAGCCAAGGATGGCCCTCACATATACAAAGTTGTATGTGGACGTAATGGCGATGTACTGCAAGGTAAATACATTCGGTGTGGACTTTGGTCTTTGTGAGTGAATATTTCATACAGTCAATGGGGAACAAGTTGAAATAGTGAAGTGAGCACTATTTCTGACACCAGCGATATCACATTTTCAATGTATGGGTCATGGTATATATCTGTGGATGTTGTGCCCTGAGACTGATATGAAAATCTTATCATATGCTTTGAATTTGGTACAGCTATGTAAAATGTGTTATAAATGGAGAGTTTTAATGAAAACATAACTTGTATTATTTACTCATAGTTTATCATATTTTTGTTTTTTCTTGTTTTTTTTCTTTTGAAAAGCAAGCAATCAGTCTTGCTCATTTTCCCTTTTCACTCAATCTTTTTTTTTAATGTCAAAAGGAAATGGAGCTCAATTTTTTCCTTGTTACTCATTTAAAACAAAGTATTAGTCTGGAAAATATATTCACTCAGTGTTCAATGGTGGGTTTTATTTGCGTGCCAGTAATTTTTGGTCAGAGTACGTGGTTAATCTCTGAAACAATGGAAAATTAATGTGTTATGAATTGTGTGATTAAAACATGTGCATATAAAATGTTACCTACAGATTTGTTTATATAGTAATACATGACTTTGTTTGGCTGTGTGTGTGCGCGTGTGCGTGCGTGCGCGCGCGCCTCGACTATGTTTTCTACATAATGTGGCTGGTAAACTTGCAGCCTTTTTTTAAAGTGCAAAATGGGTGCAATTTCAGTTGTAACCTGCAGAGGTCAGCATATCTCCATATCCTGTATGTGCTTGCAGCTGGTCTCCATGCCTAACAAGCAGCAGTGAAATGAGCTCACTGCGGTGGCAGTGTTGGTGCCGCTCCCTTCAGAGAACAGTGTGCTTTGATCTCAGTGGTAAACGACCAGGGAAAGTAATTTACCAGCACTGCTGTAGGCCCTAAATCTGATTTTTTTTATTTGTTTGTTTTCTTCTCAGCCTCCTGAATTGCATCATTGTTGTGCAATGCACCCTGCTTCATGCCTGATGGTATGAAAATAGAATGGGTGAAGTATGAAGAACGGGTAATTTAAAAATCCCCCATCTTGTAAAAAAAAACAAAACAAAAAAAACAGCAAACTTGTTCTTTAGTCACACCAAATAAGGGTCACAAATTTAACACAATATGCGGATGAAAGTAAAATCTTGAATGACTTTATGATGTTTTCAGGCAGTAGATTGTCTACGTTTGAGATGAATCCAGTTAAAATGTGATTTCTGGGAGCAGGAAGGAGGGGGAGATTTTTCTTTATAAAACAGGGATAGACAGTGTTAGTGAGTAGAGTCCACCCTCTGAATCCCCCCATCCACCATCGTTGTTATTGCAGCCTGTTCTGACTGTCAAAAGGACCTGTCTGAACCCTGACCTCTCTTGCAGCAGCATGAGGAAGTGGTTTGGCAGCACCGTAATAAGACCTGGGGCCGCCGAGCACTGAGAAACCAAAGCTCGTCGGGGTGAGGTTGGGGGTGGAGAATAAGCGCCTGTTCCCTTTGAGCATTTCTCCATTTTGACTTGGCATTTCAGACACCCCCCCCCCCCGCCTGTGGTACCCCTGCCTTGCTAATTCTCTTGGATTCCTCTAGATGATAAAGGCATATGTCTGTGTGGCAACAGAACAAACATCTTCAATTCCTCAAAACTGAGCGACCTCATTCTCTGACCCGGCCACACTCTCGTGAGAAAAACTGCCCCAATCCCATTAACTCAGCCTCTCTCTGCTGGCCGTGCGGTTAAACCAGGCTGCTGCTCCTTTGTGCTCTGACAGTTTCATGCTCATAAACGCTGTCAGGGCTCAGTGAAAACACACTCATCGTTGAACTCACCGCCCTTCCAATCCCTTCATGCGTTTTGTCCCAAGTGCTTGCTCTCTCTCACTTTCTCTCACTTTCTCTCTCTCTCTCTCTCTCTCTCTCTCTCTCTCTCTCTCTCTCTCTCTCTCTCTCTCTCTCTCTCTCTCTCTCTCTCTCTCTCTCTCTCTCTCTCTCTCTCTCTCTCTCTCTCTCTCTCTCTCTCTCTCTCTCTCTCTGTGACACACACACACACACACACACACACACACACACACACACACACTCCAGAGGGGGCATGCCAGATGTCAGTGCCGTCTCAGGGAGCAATTAAAGTGGTTGTTATGATGAAAGAATTTATTTGTCATTTGTTATTGCTACTTGAGACTAATTGAGTGAGTGTCATCTTAATTACATTATTTGTCTTTCTGTTCACTGACTTTCATTGTGTCTCATTCTTTTTATTTCCTCATTGTCACCTTGCATTAATACTTCAGCTTTATAGTTAGTCAGAGGTGGAAAGTAAAAGTTACAACTCCTGCAGTTGAAGAGAGTTCTCTTTTTGGAATAACGCTACTCTGAATATTTGTCTATTATCCCTACTACCCCTTATGCTTATTAGGAAACCACCTGAAGCATAGTTATGGCCAATGCCACTGACTTCACTATACTCATCTATGTTACATTGTATATACATTTACTCTTAGTTTAGATCATTATACCCGATCATTGCTAACCCTGCTATCAGTGTCAACAACAGTAGGGAAATGAGACAGCTGGCCTCCTGCCCGCTGATGTGAAATAGACTGCTGACTGTTGTAGCTTGAACCACTTAAAATCAATTCACTTGACAACTTGCTAACAAATTATAACCACAGTCACACACTGTATGCACCTCTGAATCTATGGTTTGAACCAGTTCATTCAGCTGCTCAGAAACTAAAATGCACCAGCAGCTGTAGACTGAAGGGAAAGTGGATTGCACTGTCTTGATTTGTATTACATGGATATCACACTTTAATTTAGTAGTTTTCAAACTGGTCCTCAAGCACCCACAGTACTGCTGCTTTTCCAGCCTGCCTGGTAGTTCATTACATTCACCTGCTGTGTCAGCGATTCAACAACAGGTGAAGGTAATACTGCATTCCGTTGACGTCGGCAGTCGGAAAAATCCGACCTCCTAGTGCAAAGGAACGGCCATTTAAATTGGAATTCGAAGTTGGAGTCCCGGGCAAGGTCGCTTGGGCCCAAGTTTGCCAAGATAACAGGTGGCACATACAGTTAAAGGCAAAGTTCACTTTGCATAGGTGTTTCTTTGAAAACACATCTAACTTGGATCTAAAATGCTCTGTAGTTTTTATGCTATGATAACTTATGTTTTGTACTGGCTATTCCTATCCATTTATGACATTATTTGCTCAATGGACCTAGGCATAACTTTCTCACTTATGGCATTGTAGATAGTCATGTAGCTCCTGTGCAGATGCACAAAATTCACAAGCTTGCCAACAAACAAAAATTTGCTGTTGGCATCCATATTTACCTGAAAAAAGGGGATGGAGCACATTTAGCTCAGAAGTGGGAACCACCAGCTCGTAACTACTGATTTCCAATGGAATACAGCATAATGCCATACCTGTCAGAATAGATGAAAACAGCAATAATGTTGCTGTTACTTCTTAAGAGTATGACCAATGGGATGCCTATGACTATTGTGAAAAAGTACACAGCTACTCAAGGTTTTTTTTTTGGGTGTGAGGGGGTGATCTATCATAAAAAAGTGCCTTTTCTGTAAAGGAAATTTCTTAAAATTTGATAAAAGTCACTGTACTTACAGGTGTATTTGAGTAAATATATCAGTAGTCTTTTGAACATACCTTTTCATATAGTTGGATGCCAGCTAAGACTCCACTGAAAAATGTGCTGACCTGTTTTAGAGGTATTAAATGACATGGTTGTCTTGGCTTCATGTGATTTTTTCATTTTAAATGGAATGATATCACATAGTAACAAAATTAAGCAACCTTAACCTTAAAGCTGTAATCTGTAACATGACTCCATTAATATATCAATTATTTTGTTCATCTGGACCATGGAGTCAGGTTCCTTAATGTTACCTGTCATCTTAACCATGGTTGGAGGCACTCTCCAGTCTCCATGTACAGCTGTTGAAATGTTTTGACCGGGTAGGTCAAACTCCAACAGGAAAGAAGATTGTAACATGATGCTATTGTGGCGATGCCTCTGTCAGACAGATTATCAGTATAACTGTTGAACAATATGGCGATCTAGTTTGATGACGTTTAGACTGCCTGTGTTAGCTTTGGTCCGAGGAATGCATTTTTTCAAGGGTGCAGACTATTTACTGGTGAGCTGATGGCTCATGAGCCACAATGGCTGCAACCTCTTGTTTGTAGTCCAAGAAAATCAGTGTCAGCAGGTCTGTCTCTGTCTGGCTCCTACACCCAACTATGTTGAAATGGTGTTCAACTGTGATACTGATTGATTGTCCAACAAAATCGGTCCATTGTTGTTGCATTTCAGCTGGATAAAATAATGCAAAATCTTACGGATTGTAGTTTTTAAGCAACCAGGAATGTCTTTTGGGGCTCCAGGTGACTGATTATTAACCAGCCAACTTGGTCAATTACATTCAGAGGATGCGTGTAGATGTACTCTAAATTGACCATTTGCAAAACATCTGCTCAAATAACTGGAAAATTGGCAAGCCAGTGACTCATAAATACAAGCATGTAGATGTAAACTGAGAGGGAGGTAAACATAGCAATAATAATGATAATAATGCATATTATTTATACAGTGCTTTTCAAAATACTCAAAGATGATTTACACATGATAAAAAAAATAGAAGTAACACACCAAAATCATAAAACACACAACATTAATCACACATTAAAAGCAATTCTGAAGAGGTGAGTTTTAATTAGTGATTTGAATATGAAGAGATTGGTGCAGTCTCTGATGTGTTTGGGGAGAGAGTTCCAGAGAGAGGGGGCAGCTGGCTCTGGTCGCCCCAGGTCCGGTGCATGGTCCTGTGTGGTGCAGACAGGAGGTTGACATCGGAGGAGCGATGGTTGCGGGAAGGAGTATGGTAGTGGAGCAGGTCAGCGAGTGGCCTGGTTATGGAGGGATTTGTGAGTGATAAGGACTTTGAATTGGATCTGATGTGGAACAGGGAGCCTGTGGAGGTTCTGGAGGACAGGGGTGATGTGGTTGAGCGAGCGGGTCAGCAGGAAGACAGCAGAATTCTGTATGTACTTGAGTTTGTTTAGGACTTTGGATGATGAGCCATGGAGAATGCTCTTGCAGTAGTCAATTCCGGATGTGACGAAGGCATGGATTAAGGTTTCAGCAGCAGAGAAGGAGAGTTATGGGTGCAGACAAACTATGTTTCTTAGGTGGAAAAAGGCAGTTCTGGTGATCTGATTGATGTGATGTTCAAAGGAGAGGTTGCTGTCGAAAATGATTCCAAGGTTGCAGATGTGTGGGATGGAGACAGAGTGGAGTTATCAATGGTAAGGCAGAAGTTGTGTGTGATTTTGGTAAGGGATTTGGAACCAATGATTATCTTGTCAGATTTATCACAATTTTTTGAGGAAGTTGGCTTGCATCTATGATTCGATTTTAGTGAGGCAGTTGGTCAGACTGGAGTAAGTTGTAGTGCTGATGGATTCAGTGGAGATGAAGAGCTGGATGTCATCAGCATAATGGAAGTGGAGACCATAATGACGTATAGTGTTACCAAGGGTAGCAGGTAAAGGATGAACAGGAAAGGACCAAGCACAGCTACCTGAGGGACGCATTGGGGACAGAGGAGCGGTGATGGAGGCGCAGTTGTTGATGCTGATAAACTGTTGTCTGTTTGTGAGATATGACTATATCCAGGAGAGGGCAGTACTGGTGATGTTGAGGGAGGATTCAAGGTGGGAGAGAAGAATGGTGTGGTTGATGGTGTCAAAAGCTGCAGTAAGGTCAAGGAGGATGAGAATGCTGAGGTGGCTAGAGTCTGCAGAGAGGAGGAGGTTGTTAGTGACTTTAAGGAGGGATGTTTCTATGCTGTGCTGTGAGCGGAAACCAGATTGAAATGGTTCGAACAGGTCATTGGAGATGAGGTGAGCTTTCAGTTAGTAGGCGACAACACTTTCCATTATTTTTGACAGAAAGGGAGGATTGGACATGGGTCAGAAAATTGCTCATGATATCAGGGTTGAGTCCAGGTTTTTTGAGTATTGGCTAACAGCAGCCAGATTAAGTGTATAGGGGACCAAACCAGAGCTCAAGGATGAGTTAATGATTTCTGTGGTGAGTGAGGAGATATCTGGGAGATAGCCCTTAACAAGATTGCAAGATTGGATGGGATGGGATTCAGAACACAGGTTGAGCTTAATTCTTACCATAATGTTGGACAGCTCCATTGGGGACACAGGGGAGAACTTTGACAGGGGCGGAGTGGTAAGGGGGGGGGTGTTGAAAGGGTGGGGTAGTTGGTCAGGTCGTTGTACTACTATTACTACCACTACTTTCGGCTGCTCCCGTTAAGGCTAGCCACAGTGGATCATCCATTTCCATTTCTTCCTGTCCTCTGCATCTTCCTCTGTCACACCAGCCTCCTGCATGTCTTCCCTCACCACATCCATAAACCTCCTCTTTGGCCTTTCTCTTTTCATCTTCCCTGGCAGCTCCATATTCAGCATCCTTCTCCCAATATACCAGCATCTCTCCTCTGCACATGTCCAAGCCATCTCAATGTTACCTCTTTTGCTTTGTCTCCAAACCGTCCAATCTGAGCTGTCCCTCTAGTATACTCTTTCCTAATCCTGTCCTTCTTCATCACTCCTAATGAGAATCTTAATATCTTCAACTCTGCCATCCCCAGGTCTGCCTCCTGTCTTTTCGACAGTGCCACCATCTCTAAACCATACAACATAGCTGGTCTCATTACCATCTTGTAAACCTTCCCCTTTAACTCTTGCTAGTGCCCTTCTGTTGCAAGTCACTGCTGAGACTCTTCTCCGCCCATTCCACCCTGCCTACACTCTCTTCTTCACCTCTCTTCCGCACTCCCCGTTACTTTGAACAGTTGACCACAAGTATTCAAACTCATATGCCTTTGTCACCTCTACTCCTTGCATCCTCACCATTTCGCTGTCCTCCCTCTCATTCATGCATATGTATTCTGTCTTGCGCCTACTGATTTTCATTCCTCTTCTCTCCAGTGCCTACCTCCACCTCTCTAGGCTTACCTCAACTTGCACCCTACTCTCACTACAGATCACAATGTCATCCGCGAACATCATAGTCCATGGAGACTCCTGCCTGAACTCGTCAGTCAACCTGTCCATCACCATTGCAAATAAGAAAATGCTCAGAGCCAGTCCTTGATGTAATTTCACCTCAACCTTGAACCCATCTGTCATTCCAACTGCACACCTCACCACTGTCACACTGCCCTCATATATATCCTGCGCCATTCCTACATACTTCTCTGCCACTCCAAACTTCCTCATACAATACCACACCTTCTCTCTTGACACCCTGTCATATGCTTTCTCTAAATCCACAAAGTAACTCCTTCTGGCCTTCTCTATACTTCTCAATCAACATTCTCAAAGCAAATATTGCATCTGTAGTGCTCTTTTGTGGCATGAAACCGTACTGCTCAGCATTCGAAATTCCCCATGTCGAAGCCCTCCCGTTTAGCATTAATGCCCTTTTAAAAAGCACTAGTTGTAAAGGCAACGTTGCCGCTGTGCCCTTTGTAGTAGTTTTTTCCTTCATTGTAACCGGTGTCAAGCCAATTTTCTGCTGTCTGTCTGTCTGTGCGAAAGTGCCCCCACGTTCCTCCCATTTCATTTATGTCACTCGCAACCCCTGACCCTGTGCACTCATTTACGATTGCCCAGCACCACTGCTGGGTTGGCAAGCGGTGATGTATGGTGTTGTAGAGCTGAAGGAACGGAGAAGACCGTAGGTTCACACTTTAGCCATGTAGGCAACTTTCTTTAATCAACGGTAAATCAGAGAGACAACAAAACCACAGCTCGACGGAGCGGAGGCGGCAAGAATAACCAGAAAACTGGCTGAACAACCATAACTTAACCCTGCGTTAACCTGCCAGGGCAACCCTGATTTAACCCTTAGTTCCTGGGGTGAATTCTATCCCCAATACGTGTCCACCACATGAGCTCCCCCAGAATTCGCCCTAGTAATCGAAGTCAGGCAGACGCGGGGGGACGACAGGCTGTCCGTGGCGGCTCCGGGTAACAGGGGCCGGAGTGTCTCTGGGAGGCATTGACGCGGGCCTGTGGAGGTCGGCCTGAGGAGCAGAAGAGGCAGCACGGGCCTCCACAGGGGAAGGAGGTGGAGCCGGGGGACGACCGCGACGAGGAGGTTGGGCTAACTCCAACGGCTGCGTCAAGTCCAGGTGTGCGGGTTTAACTCGGTCCACTGAAACATGCTCGGCCGTGCCCCCAAAATCCACCACCAGGTGCTTAGTTCCCCGTTCCATGACGCGGAAGGGGCCGTCATAAGGGGGTTGCAGAGGGGGGTGGTGTGCGTCGTGACGGATGAACACGTAGTCCACTGACTGCAGACCTGGGGGCACCTGGGACAGCGGAGCGCCGTGTTGGGCGGTAGGGACGGGTGTGAAAGCTCTGACCCCGTCCAGCAAGGAAGCTCGTTGGTCCACAGCTGACCAGGGACGCGTTGCGTTGGGCATGAAATCGCCTGGGACTCGCAGCGGCGTGCCGTACACCAGCTCCGCAGAGGAGGCTTGTAGGTCTTCCTTCGGGGCGGTCCGCAGGCCCAGCATGACCCATGGGAGCTTGTCGACCCAGTTGCAGTCCTTGAGAGTAGCCCGAAGCGCAGCCTTCATGGACTGGTGGAAGCGCTCACATAGGCCGTTCGCCTGAGGGTGGTAGGCGGTAGTGCAGTGAAGCTTGACGCCCAGAGCCTCACCCACAGCATTCCATAGCTCTGAGGTAAACTGTGGCCCGCGGTCAGATGAAAGGTCGGAAGGCGTACTGAAACGTGAGACCCACGACCCAATAAAAGCCCGGGCCACATCAGCAGACGTCGTGGATGCCAGGGGAACAGCTTCAGGCCAGCGCGTAGTCCTGTCCACCACAGTGAAGAGGTAGGTGAACCCATGGGAGGGGGGTAGGGGACCAACCAGGTTGACGTGGACATGGTCAAATCGTCTCTCCGGCACTGCGAAGCGTTCCAGGGGCGCCTTAATGTGGCGGTGTATCTTAGCCCACTGACAGGCAACACACGAGTCGGCCCATGCTTTCACGTCTCTCTTAAGTCCCTCCCACACAAACTTAGCAGAGGTCAGGCGCACGGATGGCTTACCGCATGGATGAGAGAGGCCGTGCACAGCTTCAAACACGGGGCGTCTCCAGCTGTCCGGGACGATTGGCCTGGGCTGTCCTGTGGAGACGTCACACAGGAGGGTGACACCTGTGTCGCTGAAAGGAACGTCCTGCAGGCGGAGCCCCGTGTCGGAGGTCCGGAGACGGAGGATGCTCGGGTCCGTGGCCTGGTCAGCGGCCATCTGTGCATAGTCCAGGCCTAGGTGGACCGCTCCAATCACTGCCCTAGAGAGGCAGTCAGCTACCTGGTTAGACTTACCAGCGACGTGCTGGATGTCGGTAGTGAATTCCGAAATGTAGGAGAGTTGTCGCTGCTGGCGAGCGGACCATGGCTCGGCCGTCTTGGACATGGCAAACGTGAGGGGCTTGTGATCCACGTACGCAGTAAACTCGCGGCCCTCTAGCAGGAACCGGAAATGCCGGACGGCGAGCCAGAAACTGAGGAGTTCCCTGTCAAAAGTACTATACTTGCGCTCTCGGGGTGTAAGCTGGCAACTGAAAAAGGCCAAAGGCTGCCAAGCCCCCCCCACCCACTGCTCGTGAACCGCACCAACAGCATAGTCCGATGCATCCGTGGTTATGGAAATAGGCGCTGTAGGTGAAGGATGCGCTAGCAGGGTAGCCTGGGAGAGCGCAGCTTTAGTCTCGGTGAACACACGGTCCCGCTCTGCTGTCCAGTCGACCGCCTGGTTGGGGGACTTGCCTTTCAGCGCCTCGTACAGTGGCCGGATGATAAAGGCGGCTCGGGGAATGAAGCGGTGGTAGAATGTCACCATCCCAATGAACTCCCTGAGCGCACGAGCTGTTTGGGGGCACGGAAAGGCCGCCACCGCTTCCACCTTTGAGGGCAGGGGGACTGCCCCGTCCCCAGTGATGCAGTGCCCAAGGAAATCAATGGCCGTCAGCCCGAACCGGCACTTCGCCGGGTTGACGATCAGCCCATGCTGGCTGAGGCGTGTGAAGAGGGCGTGAAGATGGGACAGGTGTTCTTCCTCGGAGGCGCTGGCGATGAGTATGTCGTCCAAATAGACGAAGATGAAAGGAAGGCCACGGAGCACTGAATCCATCAGTCACTGAAAGGACTGGGCCGCATTTTTGAGTCCAAATGGCATTCGTAGGAATTCAAATAGGCCGAATGGGGTAGTCACCGCTGTCTTGGGGATGTCCGAGGGGTGCACGGGAACTTGATGATAACCACGGACCAGGTCGACTTTTGAGAAGACGCGTTTGCCAGACAGGTTTGTAGAAAAGTTCTGGATATGTGGGACAGGATAGCGGTCGGGCGTGGTGGCGTCATTTAGTCGGCGGTAGTCCCCACATGGGCGCCAACCTCCATCAGGCTTAGCGACGATGTGGAGTGGGGACGCCCACGGGCTGTCAGAGCGGCGGATGATCCCCATGCGTTCCAGGTGCTCGAACTCAGACTTAGCAATGGCGAGTTTGGCGGGGTCGAGACGCCTGGCTCTGGCGTAGACTGGGGGCCCCTTCGTAGCAATGTGATGCTCCACCCCATGCTTAGCGGTGGGTGCTGAGAAGGTAGGCTGGGTGAGGTCAGGGAACTCAGCGAGGAGGTGGTTGAACTTGTCTGCCTCTGAGAGAGAGTTGGCTAGCCCTGCATAGGCCGCTTCCCCCCGCGTAGGAGGAGAAGGTTAAGGCGTCGACCAGACGGCTGTTCTGAATGTCCACTAGCAAACCGTACGCGCACAAAAAATCAGCTCCGAGGAGGGGAAGCGTTACATTGGCCATGACGAACTCCCACGTGAAACGCTGTCCACCAAAACACAGTTCTACAGACTGCACGCCGTAGGTGTGGATAGGGCTGCCGTCAGCCGTCGCCAACTGGGGGCCCCGCTCCCCGCCCATGATGTCGACGTCAGTAGCAGGGAGCACGCTTCTCTGTGCGCCCGTGTCACAGAGAAATCGCCGACCGGAGATGGTGTCGAGGATGAAGAGTAGCCTGCTCGTATCGCCAACACTCATGGCCACTACTGAATGTTGGCCCTCTCGTTTCCCGTCGGCCTGTAGTTGCAGGGGGAACGGCACCGTTTAGCTTTCGCACCAAATCGAGCGTGGTACATACAGGGTCCAGAGGGCTTGTAGCGGTCTGACGCTGTGGCGCCACCGTCGGGCCACGCCCGCGATGTCGGCGGGGGGCCAGTGAAGGTAGGAGCCAGCACCCCGGCATGGGAGGAACGTTGTGTAGCGACGAAGAATCGGTAAGCCTCGTTTGCCAGCTCACGGGGATCAGTGATGGTGGAGTTAGCGAGCGCAGTCTGGACGTGGGGCGGCATGTTGCGCAGAAACAGCTCCATAAACAGGAAACATGGCTTTTCTTGACCCAGTAGATTTAACATCCTGCTCATTAGCTCCGATGGTTTGCCATCTCCCAAGCCCTGAATTGCGAAGAGGCGACGTGCTCTCTCCGTTGTTGACAGTTCAAAAGTTTCAAGGAGGAGATGTTTAAGTGCGGCGTATTTACCATCGGCCGGTGGGTTGGTTATGAAACCGCTTATCCTGGAAGCCGTAGCGCACCCCAGCGCCGCCACTACGTAGTAGTACCTGGTCTCGTCTGCTGTTATGTCTCTGAGCGCGAACTGTGCCTCAGCCTGCGCGAAACATGTAGCCGCGGAAGACTCCCAAAACTCCGGCAGTTTAATTGCAACGGCGTTCGTAGCCATAATGTGCGTGGTTTCAGAAAACTTATCCGAAAACCGACGTCGGGGTCACCAGTGTAGAGCCGAAGGAACGGCAAAAACCGTAGGTTCACACTGTAGGCAACTTTCTTTAATCAACGGTAAATCAGAGAGACAACAAAACCACAGCTCGACGGAGCGGAGGCGGCAAGAATAACCAGAAAACTGGCTGAACAACCATAACTTAACCCTGCGTTAACCTGCCAGGCCAACCCTGACTTAACCCTTAGTTCCTGGGGTGAATTCTATCCCCAATACGTGTCCATCACAGTGTAACGCATGGTCTAACGTTACGTTAGCTAGCTAGCTAAGCAGCTCTAACAGGTGAGTTTGAAGATAAGTTACATGCATAACGGTACCATATTCCAATTGATCATAACATGTGAATATATTAGTTTCCATATTCTGGAACTTAAGCCTATATTCTGAATAAACTGATTACATGCTCTAAATAAACTCAGCCTCCGCAAATATTCCTGTATAACGTTACCTCCTTCGAACGTGTTTTCCCGCTGTAATTCCCTTGCCTTAATGCTTTTGTTACATCTCCAACTGCTATATGTTGCTAGCTAGCTAACCAAACTAGCAATTTATTGAGAAGTATTTAAAATGCAACAGACGGTTGCAAATACCACATAGCTACCATAATATGGTGTGTTTAAACGAATTGATAAGAATAATTGGCCATGTTTTTGTTTATTTTGCTGGAAGTTCATATCTTTCTGTTAACCAATTTAGCAATATATAATAATCTAAATGTAGTCTGCCGGCAATAATAATGATAAGCAAAGCTCCATCTGTGACCATATGACCGTTACATTTACATGATTCAATCTGAACACTACCTATTAATATAGGAATAATGGTGTGCATTAAACGTATTCAATAATTTCAGGTTGGAATAAAACCAAATTAACTGCACGCATTAATTCATAGCTGCTACATTATTTTGTTTTCCAGCACTATGTCGCGAAAAGAATGCAAAAGAATACAAAATGAAAGGCTACTCCAGATATCTCCTGCTCAAAGCAGAACACACGTGAGTTTAAAGTAGCTAGACAGCTGGCTAGGTAGAATAATCTTATGTGCAGTGTTTATCTCTCAATAAAGAGTCAGTTTATAAAATTTACTGTAAATCGATTTAATCTATTCACAGTGATATACAGTATATATTGTATGAAAAAAATTGTATGATAAAAATTGTACAACTGTCTTTAAGAATAGATATGGCTGGGCTGGATGGTTTGTTGGATTTGTCAGTTGCCTTTGGTGCCCTGGTAAAATTAGGCGTCATCCAAGGCGAAGTTGCCTAAGGCAAAGTTGCCTTGCCCTAAAAACAATGAATTTCGAACCCTGGTATTGCTGCTTGCTAATCGTCACCTCTCCTCTTAACCAAGCTTCCACTACTCTTTCCCATAGCTCCATGCTGTGGCTGATCAACTTTATACCTCTATAGTTACTACAGCTCTGCACATCACCCTTATTCTTGAAAATTGGTACCAGTATGCTTCTTCTCCACTCCTCAGGCATCCTCTCACTTTCCAAGATTGTGTTAAACAATCTAGTTAAAAACTCCTAAACTCTCTCCTGAACACCTCCACGCCTCCACAGGTATGTTATCTGGACCAACCACCTTTCCACTCTTCATCCTCTTCATAGCTGCCCACACTTTTTCCCTGCTAATCCACCATACTTCCTGATTGACTATCCACACATCTTCCAACCTTCTTTCTCTCTCATTTTTTCTTTATTCATCAACCCCTCAAAGTACTTCTTCCACCTTCTCAACACACTCTCCTCACTTGTCAGCACATTTCCATCTATATCCTTCATCACCCTAACCTGCTGCACATCCTTGCCAGCTCGGTCCCTCTGTCTAGCCAATCGGTACAAGTCCTTTTCCCCTTCCTTAGTGTCCAACCTCTCATACAACTCACCAGTTGCCTTTTTCTTTGCCTTCACCACTTCTCTCTTTGCTTTACACCACATCTCCTTGTACTCCTGTCTACTTTCTTCATCTCTGACTATCCCACTTCTTCTTTGTCAACCTCTTTCTCTGTATACTTTCCTGTACTTCCTCATTCCACCACCAAGTCAGCTTGTCTTACTTCCTCTTTCCAGATGACACACCAAGTACCGTCCTAGTTGTCTCCCTCTATTTCTGCAGTGGTTGCCCAGCCATCCAGCAACTCTTCACTACCACCCAGTGCCTATCTTAACTCCTCCTTGAACTCCACACAACATTCTTCCTTCTTCAACTTCCACCATTTGAGCTTTGGCTCTGCCTTCACACTCTTCCTCTTCTTGGTCTCCAAAGTTATCCTACAGACCACCATCCGATGCTGCTTTGCTACGTTCTCCCCGTCACAATCTTGCAGTCTCCAATCCCTTTCAGATCGTGCCTCTTACATAAGATATACCTGTGTGCCCTTTCCTCCACTCTTGTATGTTACCCTGTGTTACTCCCTCTTCTTGAAATATGTATTCACCACAGCCATTTCCATCTTTTTCACAAAATCCAACACCATCTGTCCTTCCAGATTCCTCTCCTTGACACCATACCTGCCCATCACCTCATCACATCTGTTCCCTTCACCAACATGCCCATTGAAGTCTGCTCCAATCACCACTCTCTCCTCCTTGGGTACACTCTCCACCACTTCATCCAACTCACGCCAGAATTCTTATTTCTCTTCCATCTCACACCCAACTTGCGGGGCATATGCGCTGATAACATTAATCAACACACCTTTGATATCCAGCTTCATACTCATCACTCTGTCCGACACTCTCTTCACCTCCAACACACTCTTCTCTTGACATACTCCATCCGTTATCCAAACCGCTTATCCCTATCTCAGGGTCGCGGGATGCTGGAGCTTGTCTCAGCAGTCATTTGGCGGCAGGCGGGGAGACACCCTGGACAGGCTGCCAGGCCATCACAGGGCCTCTTGACATACTCTTCCTTCAGAATTACCCTACCCCATTTCTCCAACCATTCGCACCATAGTAGAAGAGTTTGAACCCACCTCTGATGCTCCTCGCCTTGTTCGCCTTCCACCTGGTCTCTTGCACACAGTATACCCACCTTCCTTCTCTCCATCATATCGGCCAGCTCTCTCCCTTTACCAGTCATAGTTCCAGCATTCAAAGTTCTGACTCTCACCTCCACACTCCTACCCTTCCTCCTCTCCCGCTGCCTCTGGACATACCCGCCCCCTCCCTCTGGGTTTGAGAAACATTTGAATGGAGAATTAAAATCTGTATGAAGAGGAAACGACCATCCCTGAACTGAGGGAGGGGCCTAAAAGTACATCGATCGCACAATGAATGCTGTGATTGCAACGATTCCCCAGTCCTCTGTGACTAGTACATATATGGCCATTGTACAACTCTAGTGAATGGTCACGATAATTTGCATATGAAACCGATCGTTGTTTTTGGTCGTTATGTTACTGTATTGTTTATAAGGGTGGGGATACCTGCCGTCAGTTGAGACTGAAGAAGTTGCTTAGACGAGTGATGAAATGTTTCTCTCAATAAATGTTTCCAGATGAACTGATTCAACTTTCTGCGATTTCCTTACCTGGATTATTGAGCATGCAAAAAGATGTTTGAGAATTTTGTTTATTGTGGAAAAGTGAGATTTGGGGTTGGTGGAGCCAGAGTGTATGAGGTGTGGGTAGTATGTGGACCGGGCTGTGATGAGGGCACCTTTGTATGGTTGATGGTATTCTGTTTAGGCTTGGTGATGCACCATTAAACCAGTTTTTTTGCAATATCTTTCGAGCTGGCACTTAATGGGATTTCATTTGATGGAGTTCAGGAGTATACCAGGGAGCTGAGTGTGTGAATTAGACTACTTTGGCTTTAATGGGGGCCAACTGATCAAGACAGGAGGAGAGTAATTATAATAATTGACAAAATCGGAGGGATTATCAGACAGCGGGGGAGGGGAGGAAGACATTTTACTGGGAAGAGAGGCAGAAAGAGCTAAGGGGGAAATAGATTTGAGATTTCTGAAGGATATTATGCATTTGACTTTTGGGATGGGGATGTCAATGTCCATGGTCATTGCCAGGTAGTCAGAGATATTGAGGTTGAGGCTGGAGAGTTGCTATGTTGTGAGACCAGTGGAGCAGACCAAATCCAGGATGTGACCATGGCTGTGAGTGATATGTTGATATGTTGTATGTAGTTGAAGCATTGTTGAAGTTCCAGGAATTCTGTGGCAGATTTACAGTCAGTGTCATCAATCTTTTTCTTCTTTCAGCTTGTTCCGTTTCTCAGGGGTCACCACAGCACCCTGTGAGGGCACAGCACCTATGGCGGTTGTTGTCAACCTGGGCCTCGACCAATCCGGCATGGAGCCTCAACCGATCTAGTATGGTCTTGTCAAGCCGCATAATGATTTGGCAAATTTTATGTCGGATGCCCTTCCTGACACAACCACTAACCCTATGGACAGGGGCACAAGTAGAGCACTGGATGCCATCCCAGTATTCATGGATTTGCGCCCATGCCTGTTGCCTGTCAGTGTCAGTGTCATCAATGTTGATATTTAAAATCACCTAGGAGGAGAACGGAAGGTGAGATGGCACATAGCTGGGTCAGAAAATCAGAGAAGTCAAGAGAGAAAGGAGGGCTTGGCTTGGGGGGACGGTAGATCTATCGCTATTCCATTATAATGGCAGTGAACAAGGGAGTGGGGCCAGAGAGTTTGAAGGCAAGATGTTAGAAAGAATGAGCAGCAGGAATGGAAATGGTGGTTGTTTTAATGTCCTTCCTGTAAATAGCAACAAAACGACCTCCCCGCCTCAAGACGAGGTTTGTCATTTTCATTATCACATTATTTCTTGCGTTGAAGATGCTAAGCTTTTCATTGGGAGTGATGAAGAAGGACAGAATTACAAACGAGTATAGTATGACAGGGACAGCTCAGGTTGGATTGTGACAGAGGAAGATGCAGAGGACAGGAAGAAATGGAAATGGATGATCTGCTGTGGCGACCCCTAACGGGAGCAGCCAAAAATAGTAGCAGTAGATTATCACATTATTTCTGTATAACACCAATGCTATAATTGGGTCTTTGGAAATGTTGAAGGTATGACCAAAGACTTTATGTCAAAACTGTTATTGTTTCTTTGCAAATAGAAATGATGTATGTGTTTTTTCATATAGAGTGGGAAAGTGAGAGTCGATCACAAATAGTCACTCAAGACGCATGTGGAGATGCATTCTAATGCCAAGTGCGAACTGATGTACTTTGAGCTGTCCACTTGTGATCAGATCACCCAAGACACATGTTAATGGCAGGTATAAACAGCCTTACTAAAGAGTCTGTACATGTATGCTTCCAGGTTGCAAGGTGCATTGCCTTGTAATGGCAAACTGTGGATGATAGACTGATTATTTTTCATGCTATACGGCTGCAAATGAATTCTCTTTCTTTTCTTGTACCCTGTAGGCACCATCCCTTTGCAGAGTCCTAAAAAGACTAACTTGGCTCATGTTGTTTGTGCATTCATGTTCTTAGCAAAGGGAGCAATTGGGTAAAGGCTATAAATGATTTATGCATTGGCTGTTAGCGAAGATGCTCTGAATGCTAATAAACCCCCAAGATGTTTGATCTCCTCTGAACTTTTGTTATGAAAATAGTTAGTTCTGATTGTTCAGCTTTTCAAAAGAGCCTCCTCATTTAACATCTGTTTATAAGGGTCTAATGGGCAACTACTGTGTGTTTTGTTTATTGGATAGTGAAGTTGGTAAAATATTCTGGAATAAATAAGTAATGAATGCACTTTTAATGGCTTTCTATGTTTGTGACTGTTACTACAACCTTTGTGGAAAAGAACTGTTTAAAAGGGCGAATAAGTTCTTGGATTTCGCAGATGTCAGTGCCTGCTGCTGTTGAGAAAGCATTTTCTTGATGCAGCATTTGCACTTGCTGAATGGGGATGAGTGAGATAGAGCACAAGGCTGTCAAGTGATGGGGGAGGAAGACTTTGTTCCGTCAGGAAGGTTTCTGGGAACAAATCCTTTGAAAATATTTTGCATTCCTCACTTTTTTTCTGGAGGGAGGACATAAATTATTAGAGCAGACAGATGTTCATAGATTGAAATATGCATGAATTGGTGTATTTGGCAGCAGTTTGAACCCCACAACTTATTAGTTTTCATGATGCATGCTGGAGCAATTGTGATCCTGGCTGTCTAACAAAGATCATAAATCTGACCTGTCATCCTCCCAACCGCTTTGATGCAGATTATCTCACTTGTGTGGTAAAGAAACTTGGGTGCGACATTACGAATGTCCTGACGCTAACAACCTTGGCAGGCATACGATCACATTGTAAATAATAATATGCCGAGCCCTCAGCATGAGATCAGAAAGGAAGGCAAAAATCAAGAGAGGTAGTTTTTATAATACCTCTTTTGGCTTCCATTCAGTTTTCCCCATTTGTCATTGTGGATGTGAAAGTGTATTCTGTGACACAAAGTCTGGGACCTTGTGTCGGCCTTGTTAGCTTAGCTTTGAACAGCCCTTTTCAAATGAAATATTATTAAGGCTATCTTGAATTTTCAGTTTCAACATTTGTGAAATTCCATATCTGTCTATACATTCTATAACTATCTGTATTTTCACTCTCTCCAAGTGGTTTTATACAACTTTGTCATTTTGAATAAAAAAGGATTGATAGAAAGAGCAAATACTGAATAAAAGAATGAAGTCCCCAAAATTTGCATTAATGTTTTTATGCTCACTTGAGGTGGATAAATGTTTCATTCAATAAAAAAAGCAATAAATTGCAATGGAAAAAGTTTTGCACAATCAAAAATGAAATGTGAATAGAATTTAATCACAATCTTGTAGGTGTGGATACATGGAGATGACATAGGACATGTAGGCCTATGTCATTTTTCATGGTTTTATTTGCTTAAACGGATATAATGGAAATGCACCTTGATTCGCAGTTTTTTGTGTGAAATTTAATCGTTCGCTTCACATTTCTTTCAAAGGTTTGATGGAACCATCATGATTGAGAACAACTTCAGAAAGGTGGGTCTGTCTTAAAACTGGATGGTCCACTCAGCTTTGGAGACTGGTCCAAGGGTACTTTGTGAGCGATCCAGCAGAATTGTAAATAATGTTGGCAGTGTATTGTAGAGTTAGAGTTGGAAAGAAAGTCATTTTCTGGAGTAGTAGTAGTGATGCCATAATTATGGGCATGCATCTTATATACAGGTGTGCATAATAGTATTTCCACATTGCATGCTGAACTGTGGTTAATGAATCCCTGATAACCTGGGGAACATTACCATTGAAACTTTTAATGGACACCTTAGTGGTAGTGATGCAACATTATTGGCACACTGGGCCAAGTTTGGTACAATACTTAAGGCTGTGGATGGATTCATTGGTGGAAACCACATGCTTGGTGAAACAATGCTACATAACTAATCCAACAATTATTAAGACACGTGGTGATGTCAGTCCACAAATCTGTGCTTTTGTGAATGCTGGTTGCCATTAGTTTTAAACACGTCGAGCAGTAAATGGAATAAAATCGCACAGTAGTTCCTTCACTCAGGAAACTAAATTACACATTAGACAATATAACATACAGTACAGCTAACTTTATTGGATGGGATAGCTGAAAGAAGCCTGTGTTTGTTTTGCTCAGTATTGCTGGCTATCTGGTTAATTGTTCTTGTTTTCATGTTGGTATATTAATCTCTCCAGCCCCCAGACCTGCAACCCCACAATTCACGCACACACAGCCACTCTTCACCCTTCCCCTCCAGCTTTCCCCCTCTTCTCTAAAATCAAAAAAACACTCATTTCAAGTCTGGTCAGACTGGCTTAATACATCCACAAACTCCAAGGGGAAATTACTTGCAAGTCTCTTTTCAATGGATGTTGGCAGACTTCCAAGACTATGTTTTTCTCCTAAGGTCTCTCACGTATGAATCAAAGAAAAAAGGGATTACTATTATTAGAAGTGGTAAATGTGAAACATCAGCGGCGTGAAGGAGTGCTAGGAGACTTATAAAACTCTTACCGGTGGGTTTTTCCTACCAAGGTCAGAGGTCTTTAAAAGCTTGCCATTGTAGCAGTAGCATAGATTGCAGCACTTCCTCTATAGTGCATTTTAACACCTCTGCATACGTGTGGTAGAAGCTGTGCTCGGCAGAGGATTTGGTTGTTTTTTGTTTTTTTTTATTTCCATTAGGTGACCAGGCTTGTTCTTCTTATTTTGGAAATTTGCCAGTGCCTCTTGTATCCCGCAGGGTGTTTTAGAAGTACCAGGTAGGATTTCAGTGCCCTCAGAAACCAGGCCTATCTTGTGTGTTGATCACAGTGATCTTTCTTGGATGAGTGGGTCTGCTCCTCCTCTCATTGAGACTGATCTAAGGGGGCTTTGTGCTCGTGGAGTGATGTAACCGAACTGTAAATAACAACGGTGGGAGTGGTGCATTGCAGAATCAGTTAGAAAGAAAGTCTGTTGTGGTATTGATGCAACATTATGGGCACGCATCTTATGCAGGTGTACAGGATATTTCCACGTTCATCTGCAAGCTGAACTGCAGATTAAAAAAGTAAAACTAGGGTAGATTAAACTAACACAAATTCATGTCAACCGGTGAACAAGCAAAAAAAAAAAGGCATAGCAGACAGCAGGTGGCAAAGTGAACTAGACGGAGTTGTAGTATACCAAAATAGATTACATTATACACTGGCAATGTCTAGATTTCGGTTATGTATTTAGAACTTTGAATTCTAAAATGAAATATGATTAAAAAAACATTATTTTTAAAAATGTTCCACCTATTTCACCCCAATTTACTTTGGCCAACTACCCCACTCTTCTGAGTCATCCCAGTCGCTGCTCCACCCCGTCTGCTGATTCAGGGAGGGCCGCAGACTACCACATGTCTCCTCTGATACATGTGGAGTCGCTGGCTGCTTCTTTCTCTTTTCACCTGACAGTGAGGAGTTTCGCCAGGAGGATGTAGCACGTGAGAGGATCCGCTATCCCCCCGAACAGGTGCCCTGACCGACCAGAGCAGGCGCTGGTGCAGCGACCAGGACACATATCCACATCCGGCTTCCCACCCACAGACATGGCTAACTGTGTCTGTAGGGACGCCCGACCAAGCTGGAGGTAACACAGGGATTCGAACTGGCAATACCTGTGTTGGTAGGCAATGGAATGGACCGCCACGCCACCTGGATGCCCCAAATATGATAAAATTTTAAAATGACTCTGCCTAAACAAAAAGGAATGTGCCATCACCATTATTGTTATACTTCAAGCATGGTTCGTGTTCGGTACAGATATTTAAAACCTTGACCCTCTGAAGACATTTTACACATTGAGCCAAAGAAATAATTGCATTTATTTCTGAAACTAGTTGCGAAAAGTACATAAAAACACCAGGTAAAGAGAAAACATAGCATCCCTCACCCCTTATAGCATGTTATAATTCATATCACAGCTATTCAATACTTCAATCCATGTATACATTTTACATACACAACATGGGTACACAAATATTAATGCTTTATTTGCATTCATATTTGTGTATCCATGACATGCTATCAGGGACTGGCGATCTAGAAATGTGGCCTAAAGCAATTTTACCACCCACTGGCTTCCTGTTTAAGTGTATTTTTAGTTTTGAGAATAGAGAGGCTATATGTAGTAGCTAAGTCTGAGCTACATCAGCTGATAGCAGCCTCAGAGGCAAGGCTGGTTTGGGTTTGTGAATACACCAACGCTTGTATATTACTCTTCTTCCTGCAGGCAGCCATTTTGTTTATGGCCTAACTCAGCAGCCTCGTGCCAAGTAGACCACCGCGTCTGTATGGTTTGCGCCATGAGAAGAGAAGGGGCGGAGAGCCGCAACAGAGAAGTTTTTGTGGCGTGTTTAGCCCTAGACAGAAAACAGCACTCTGGGGAACCACAGGCATCTATAAATATTCAAGCCCAAAGAAGTTTATGGAGTTTGTCGTTAAGGATTTATGGTGGGCTGCAGAAGTGGTCCACCATTAAAGGGGGTTTGGGGCCTTGTTTCAGGGCCTTACAAGAGGGAGTGAAGGAGTGGGAGGGGCCCCTTGGGCTCTTCTGAGTGCCAGGCCTGTGGTTTGAAAACGGAAATAAGTGTTAAAATTCACAGATGCAAACATCACATCCCACCAGCGTGGATATAATTAAGTTGGATGTGGTTTGGAAGGTTTGGCATTCCCGTCAAGTTGTTGCATCCATGTTGCAGGCCGATTTCACTGAGCTCCATCATGTTCCCTCGAGAGCAAAACAATGTTGTGGATCTCCATCTGTATTGGGGTTTTGGGGGGGAAACCCATGACAATAGGTTTGTCATGTTGATATGACCAACTGTAAAATTGATGCATTTGGGGCATCATGATTTAATATGTTCTAGTGTAATGCTATATGTCAAAATGACACGTTTCACATGTTCACAGCCAAGATTTACAAGTTGCTTTCCTCTCTCTTTGGAGATGAGCTTCTTATAAATCAAACGCATGATTTATTTATTCATTTATTGTTTTTTTTCTTTTTCTTTTTCTTTTTTTTTTGCATTTTACCTTTTGTAGATTTAAGAGGGGTGGGATGAAGAGAGAGGTTAAGACATGCAGCAAAGTTCATGTAACTTGGTTTGTGGCATCTTGCTGAGCCACCAGGAAATACCCTTGCCTCTTTGAATTAGGATGAAGATAAAAATTGTAATTTTCCTGTGTTAGATACACCTAATTGACAGCTTGTGGTTTTGCGTGTGTTTTTGTGACAACATGTACACCATTTTACACTCATGTTTTTTTTTTTTAAGGAAGCTCAATGATAGAGTCAGCATATCCGTCTTTCACAATCTGACTTCTGCTTAATGCCAGATTACCACCCATTGTGGACTCACCATGACCACATGATCCATGCCACAGTGGCCAACACGATGCTTACTTTAATTTAAAATCTTTCCCTTTCCTTTATCTTTTTGTTTTTGTTTTTTGCTCATCTACCTTCCTTTAGCTATTCTGTTCTTCTACTATTATACTCACATCCTCACTTTCTCCTTTTCTCTCCTCAAAACCCCCCTATTTCTCTTATGCTGAACTTTCAGTAATATGTAGAGCTTTCTGTGAAACCTCAACTTCCCCTTTCCTCATTTTACCCCTGCTGTGTCATTTCAGTGCGACACAGGGCCAACCCAACTGCCTTTATTGCAACAGCACAACTTCCCTTCTAAAAGCCATAGAGTCATAGGTGTCGCCACATGGTGTCAAGATAATAGCGTTCCCCAAGAAAAGGTCAGATGATGCTGTACTTTACGGACCCATTTCCCTTTTTTTTTCTGTGAGAGAAGATATGTGCTGGAAACTCAGGTATTTTGCTTTGATTATACTGCCGTGGCTGAATGCAGAATGGTCCTATAGCGCTGTGTGCATTCTGCCGTCACAGTTTGCAGTACAGGATGAATGGATGAATAGTGAGCACACTAAAGGATGAAGCCTTATGAGGACACTCATAAGGAACACTCGGTGGAGTTTTTAATGATCTGGCCTGTGTGCAGTGCCTCTACACATAACAGGCCAGATAGTAGAATAGATCAGCTTGACCTTCAGTCGCCTTCCAGCTAACTCCCTGGAGGGTACAGTTACTGTAAGTATGTACCCTGTGTGTGTGTACTCTGTGTGTGTACTCTGTGTGTGTGTGTGTGTGTGTGTGTTTGCATGCTAGTGAAAGCCTTCAGACAGGGAAATGATATACTGTACAGTGATACTGCAAAGACAAATACACTGCTTGTTCCTAAACATTCGTGTGCACACAAACGCCAAAAAAGAGACACAAAGAAATCAATACTGTGTATGCAAGTGTGTGTGTGTGTGTGTGTGTGTGTGTGTGTGTGTGTGTGTGTGTGTGTGTGTGTGTGTGTGTGTGTGTGTGCATGTTTGTCTGAAGTCATCTGAGGAAACCTCCAGAGAGCTTCCATGAAAGTTATCTGTCAAACACCCCCCCACCCCACCCCAACAATTCCCTTCCCACAAGCCACACATCCCCAGCAGCGCCATGTGATCCCA